>NC_068390.1:17531003-17553493 GCF_023724105.1 Carassius gibelio | reverse complement strand
TATCTATTGTGCTATATGCATCATCATTCATTTTTGAATGAAGCAAAGATCTAAAATGCACCAAAACAAAAGGTTAAAACTGCACAGCAAAAGCCAGCATAGATGGGTAAAAAAAGCGAAACGTTCTGAAAAGAGTCAAGGAAGACATGACTACATTACATTATAAGAAATTAAGATGAATAGCCATTGTAAGGTACTGCCATCAGAAAAAGTCATTTCTTTTCTGCACAGTATGACCAGAGATAGTGCAAGTTTAGTGCCTGGCGTGGATGTCCTACGGGAGGACAAAGAACAAAAGAGACAGAGGTAAAAAGTCACATGAGAGAAGAAGAAATGCGAATGCAGTCAAGAGTAGTAAATTGAGTATTAGGAAGAGCCTATCAGGGAAGCGAGTGAATATTCTCAAGATCTAGTGATGGATGGCTTTGTCAGCCATGGTTATTTTCAGTCCCATGTTGAGCTCTTCATTATTAAGGTTTGGATGCACAAGCATGAAGTTACATTTTTGGGCCATTAGCCTCTTTGAGAGGCCCATTAACCCTGACCGCTTTAATGTAATCTAAGGAAAATTGGCCTTGTAAAAAGGAAAAAGGAAAAGTGGGAGAGACCTGTGGTGATCCTGAATGTATACCGGGATTCATGATTAAAATTGTATTATAATATAAATATACATAATATAATCCATGTGTGACAAGTGGGGCGGGAAATGAGCGACACTTGGTTTACTCACCAGTCTCGCGTCCCACGGAGGAAATCGGAAGGATACAAAAGACCGGTGAGTGTCGCTCATTTCCAAATCACTCCATTCCCACGGCCCACTCTTCACAACATGTAATTTATATATGAATTTCTAACCCCAAACTTTTGAACAGTAGATAAATATACAGACAACTGCTTCTCAATAAATTAGTTAAAATAATAAAGTTCATTTATTTCAGTAATTCAACTCAAATTGTGAAACTCATGTATTAAATAAATTCAATGCACACAGACTGAAGTAGTCTAAGTCTTTGGTTTCTTTTAATTGTGATGATTTTGGCTCACATTTGAAAATAAACTTTTTCTCAACATTCTAATTTATTGAGAAGCACCTGTACAGTAACTAATATACTTATATCCATTCATTAACCCATTCATTTAACGGCCAAAAATCAATGCCATGTCTGAAATCACTCCCTATTCATTATATAATGCACTATAGTTTTGGGCTCTAAGCTATGCAAACTGTAGTTCAGGATATTAGGCCTCATTCTTCATTGCCACATATCCCTTTAATCTCCAAATCAGAGTACTTTGCAGCTAATTAGACTATAAGAACATTAGTGAAGCTTTGATTGATGTTCGAAACTAATTTAATTAGCATTTTTTTACATAAATTTGACTTACAAACCCCAATCAACTTTTTCTAAATGTGATGATCCATACAGAGAGTTCTCACTGTCCACAGTATGACATACACGTATCATTCCTCTACAATTATCATCACACTGACAACAAGGATGATGCCGTCTAGCTGGTTATGAAAAGTAATCATCTAACGTTTGAACCTATTAGAGACATCCTGGTGTGAATCAGTGACAAACAGGTGACAGCACTGTGATGTGTGTCCTAAAGTAACAAGGTAATCACACTGCAGTCAGTCTGCCCCCGGGTCTCAGTACTGCTGCAGGAAAGGCTCAGTGAATCTATCTGCCTGGATTAACATGCGCAGATAAGGCCTGAGTTGACAGAAAAGCCAATTAAAGCTTAACCATCCCTTATGAAAACCTGCATCTATGTGCTCAGTCATTCAATGAGTTGTGAAAACCAAAGGCAATATTATCCCAAGATGCTGCTCAATTTAAAGCTGGTGTTCAGAACTGCATTAATTCAGCACAGAAGGTACCAAAAGACATTTTTTTGTACAAACATCAATGATATTTGGCATAGTTCACAGCTGAACTCTGCAAGACTGTGGCTCTCTAGGACTGAACTTGCCTACCCCTGACCCAACCGCTCCACCTCGGCTCCTAGCTCCCTTGCCTCCACTGTCACCCATCGGTCCATCAGTTCCACCGGGCTCCCTCATCTCTCCAGCTCCGTCTTGGTTGGGTGTCGCCCTGCCATCGCCTCTGGACTCCTCTACTCTGGCTGCACCTTGTCACTCTGTCCCACCAGCTCCATTGGGCTCCTTCCTCCCGCTAGCTTCACCTTGGTCCTCATTCATTCCACCATGAGTCAACATCATGGCTGTGTCACAGTCATAACTCTGGACTCATTTTGTTGTGTTTTCCCTCCCCATGTGTGCCATGGTCTGTTTAATTAGTCGTTCCATACACCTGTGTTTTCCCAATTATCCTGTGTTTAAAAGCCCCAGTCCTTTCAGTTTGTTTTATCGGTTCTACTTGTTGAATGTCATACTTGTTGGATTGTGTGCATTCCCCTGTGATTTTTTGGATTAAAGACTGTGTTTACTGTAAAATCTCCTCATTCCTCGCCATCACAAATTGTGACAGTTAGTTGATCAACCATTTTTTTTGATGGAGCACAAAAACCTGATTAAGTTTCCTAAGATTGCAGTTGGATTCAAAGACTGTTACTATGTTGAATAGAAAAGCTAAGGTAAGCAAACATAATAACAGTCGAGGATGACTTATACAGTTCATTTAAATCAACAAATAAAACTTTTTTGGTGCTCTAAAACATTACATCATGTTATTATAACTTAATTTTACAAATTGCATGTTTACAAGCTCTCTTCACTGTTTGGCTGGCTCTACGCTGTAATCCATTCAAACAAAAATGAGCATTTAATATAACAAAGCAATAATATATTTACCCAAGAGGTACTGCAACCAACATATTCTCCTTGCCTTCTTTGAAGGAAATACATGCTTAATGCGATACTGCTCGTTTACAGATGGATTGTGTTTCACTGTATAAACATCTACATTTTCTAAGACATTTCTTCACCATTATTCTAGTATTGGGTGCAGCTGATCATTTACATTTTTTTCCAAGTATGGTTTCACAAGCAGTACAAAACCATGGGCATCTGCAGGGATATGGCCACATACAACATCACTGATATTTGGGACAGTTGAATCAAAAATAAAAATGATTCTATATAATGCATTTATTATATTTATAGTTCATATTCATACTGATACTTGTGTGTGTGTGTGTGTGTGTGTGTGTATATAAAATTACTTATATTAGTTTATTGCTTTGCAATATCACTATATAAATATAAAGTGAAAATATGCAAAATTATCTTTAAAAATACATAGCAATGTATAATTCTTGTGTAAATTCTTGTATTCACCACATTAAATCACATTCTTAAACAAACATTCATTCACACACCCAGCATTTGAACCACCAACAGATCTAGGTCACTTTTAAAAATGGAACATTTCATTTTTCAGTTACTAGTACCAATTCCAGTTGCAGGATATTGGATCACAAGGAACTGAAAAAAAAGTGTTCAATAATGCAAGACTTCCTGACAAAACCAAATTCATCCTGTGGTGTTGCTGTAAATGGATAGAGGATCTGCTTAACTACCATTTGGACACATAATGTGTGTTTTTTTTTTAAGGTGTTGAAAATTATTGTGCAACACTTAACATAACACCAAAAACTACAACTAAAAGTCACACAGACAAAAAAAAAGGAGTGTGTGGGGGTGGTGTACTGTACATTGCATGCTATACAAGTTATATGTCTCATATAAAACATGCAGCATATGTAAAGATCTAAATTCTGTCCATGACCCAAGCCAGCTGGGCGTTCAGTCCCCCTCAGAGCATGTTGACAGCTCAACAGGTAAAGAGATCAGAACAGCCAGAGGGTGAGCAGAGGTCAGTCTTTTTCAAAGATAACCTGCTATAAGACTCTGTTTCAGAGGCAAACAATCTTTTCCCAGTTCTCACTGTTTGAGCAACCATGAATGTTTCTTAATCTCACATTTCCAATATTTAGATATACATGGCAAAAAAACAATAAAAAAAACATTAAAGGTGCCATATGCAAAAATGGAGGTAAAAATATCCATAACATGACCTACATGCATCAAAAGAATGAGAAATAAGGGCGATGATGTCATTAAAAAAATGTCAAGTTATAGTGCTGCAGAGATATCAACCTTAATTAGCATTAGCATTACTAGCCCCGGCCCGACAGGTGTCGTAATTCCAGTTTCGGCCATGGAAGGCGGTATGCAGGCAACATAACCACTAGCCAACCTGCAATACACGAATAACTCACACGTCTTGTGGGCGTGCCTGAACCTGATGTCAATCATGTGGAAAGTACAGCACAGTACTTAATTTGAGTTCAGGGAAGAGAGAGAAATTATGGCTCAAGCCCTTGGCAAGAGACCACCACCCGCTACAGGGAAACAACCGCGCTCGGAATCACAAATCAAATCCGATAAGAAAAGGAGCCGAACCAGAGTAAACATCGGCACTGCTTTTAATCGCTGGAGAAAACTAATGGACCTGAAAGAAATGAGGTTCAACTCTGAACTTGCAACATTTCTTTTCGATTGGTAAGTTAGATGCTGTTAGTATTTCGCTAGAAGTTTGTTTTATATGTTTGTGTATTTGTTTTCAGGAAATTATAACATAGAAATCTATCGAAGGCTGTTTGATAAACGTGCTAATGTTAGCGATGGCTAACCGTAGCTGCGTTTGATAATTAGCTAGCTAAAATTTAACATTACCCATTTTATTATATCATAACTAACCTGCTCTGTCTAGTCTGTTGGTCTCCGTGTCCTGTTTGCTTTGTGGTTTTTCTGTGCGTGAAAAAATTGATGTGTAGCGTGAAAGCGTGTGAAAAGAGTCAATTGTGTGTGTCTCACGGTGAATGCTTGAGAGTTGGCACATTAGCAGAATAAAGGACAGGTTGATTATTGCTGTTTAGCGTTTGTATTAATCTATGATGTGTCCCTGTTTGCGTACAAGGACATAGAAAATAAATTAAAAGTGATACGTGGACCAAGGTGTCTGAGATTGTTCATTTTAAGTAAAGGATCATAATATTTCGTCCACAACAATATTTAATGAGGTTAACTTATAACTCCTTGTGGTTAGTCTGAACAAGATCAACAAGCTTGTTTGCTTTGCGGCCGCTTTAAATACAAAATAAGCATTCGATCTATGTTAGAGCATCTGAGCGCTCACAAATCTTTCTGCAGCGTCGTGAGCAGAGCGGTAAGAGCGATTTTTGACGCTCTAGACGCCGGCGGTGTGAACACACAGTTAGGCTTCGGTTATGGCTGTAGTGTTGTTGTGAAAGTAGGGGCGGAGCATAGAGACTATGCTGTTTCTCGTTTGTTACTCGAGTGTAGAACAATTCACTTTATTGAGGCATATTGCCCCCAATCTGGTATGGAATGTGGAGTATGACTTGATTTTTTTTGCCAAACATTACAGATGGCACCTTTAATCAATGTATAAAAGTGTGTGTGTGTCTATTTGTGTGTGTGTGTGTGTGTATATATATATTTATATTCAGGGCTGGACTGGGACAAAAAATCAGCCCTGGACTTCATCCAGACCGGCCCACCATGCATGTAAACATGCGCACACGCGCACAAACACACACACACACACACACACACACACACACACACACACACACACACACACACACACACACTACATGTCTATACATACATTAATCTGCATGTAAAATTACCGATTAGAATGTATTACTATCAAAACCAAGAAAAAACTATTAAAATAATAAACAAAGAAAATGCAAATGATTTTATCAGGCTTTATTTTAAATATCTAAAGGTCTTTATTTATGTGCTTTTTATTAATCTAATAGTGCAGCAACATACATTTTTTTTGTATTTATATTAATTTACACATTTTACCTCTGACCTGTTGTCTGCTTATAGCAGGCTAATATTAAGACCACTGAACTACAGTAAACGTGATTTATAAAGACCACTGATCTACAATAAAATAAAAGAGTAATTAAGACAAAGATCGTTGTGTAGTGATTTATTTTAAATTGTTCTTAGTTAATATAATCAAAGGCCTTTAAAAATCCTTGAAGTACACTGGCTTATATATTCAAACGCAGAGCTCAATGCTAGGGTTCAAAACTGTACTTGCCCTGCTAAAAATAAAAACATAAAAATAAAATTGCTATTGTTTTCTTTGTAAATAAGCTGCAATCTCATTTCACAATTCTAATTTCAATACCACAATAAACACTATTAACACTATTACAACTATTAGGTTCAAACATTAATGAAGACAAGTGAACAGTCAGTAATAAAATAAGAAAAAAAGATCATAAATAGCACCATTTTCAGGTACAGATACTGCATATCCAAATATAAAATACTTCACTTAACAAACACACACACACACACACACACACACACACATACACATACATATATATATATATATATATATATATATATATATATACTTGTTAAAGCTGTTATTCAAGAGCAGTGAGTTATTTCTCTTTGTCTTTTGTTCACATTAATGACACAGACCAACAGTAGGTATAAGGTTTCTCCCTGGCACTTTAAGAGATTTTTTTCTCAATTGATTACAAATTGAAAAAAATATATCTCACATAAATTCTGTAAATATAAAGAGACAGAGCATGAGCTGGTATTATTAAAGGTTAAAAATAATTAAATGTAATGCAGTTTTCATTATAATGAAAATTATTTAATGACAGGTGAAGATAATAAATATGTACTATAGTGCACATATTTAGCAAAATACTCCTTTCTTATGGCTATTTTTCAATCTCAACTAACCTTGCTATCGTCTTTAAACGGCTTTCTTGAGGTAAATGTAACGTGTGACATAATTGTTCTCCTGCCGTTTTGATTGATGACTGATTGATCGATATTATTTATGAGGCATATATACATTTCTGCAAGTTGTACTGTATCTTTAAACAGAAAGTAACAGATTATCAGTTTACTTGAACTGAGGCGCTAAAGCGATCTGTCACGTCACATTTTCTAACGCCAAAACGGTATTGTCTGAATTTTGTAATAAAATGGATAGAACCTGAGAGCTGAGAATTTTAAATGTAATTTATATAGATCAGTGAGTGGTGGCATATTACAGCTGGAATATCCTAACTTTTTGAAACAAAATAATGCAGTAGCTTACGTGTATCATTACATTTCTGTCTCACCTCAGCTGTCAAGTCCCGCCCTGCTGACGTCTTCACGTAAGTCTTTTGCCTTCCAGCAATGATTTATATATCTTGACACATTTGGTGGCATCTGCCTCAAGTGCTTGTCGTTTTCTCTCTCTCAACGTTCGGCCCCTCCTTTACGCTTCGATATTTTATTATTTAACATGTTGAATTTCGTTGCAGCTGTAAAGCGGCCGCTTTTCAAGGCTAGAACTTGATTCTGATTGGCCAATGAGCAGTGAACACGTCACGTCTCGCAGCTCGCATCAGCATCATGCGCACGCGTCGTTTTATCTGTTCTTTATTCTGCTTTTTTTATGTTTTAAATAAATTATTGCGACTAACGTACATAAATAAAAAAAGCATCATGCAGGTTAATGGGAGAGATACATAAGACCGGAATTGTACCATACAACAATATAATTACGAATATATTTGCGATTATTAATGATTTAAAAACAAAATACATAACGCACCGGCCCAACCAGACCGCGGCCCACCGGGAATCTCCCGGTAGTCCCGATGGCCAGTACATGCCTGTTTATATTAGAGCCCGACCGATATATCGGCCGGCCGATATTTTCAGCCGATATGAGCTTATTGCATTTAAATCAGTATCAGCCGATGAAACATGAGAAACAGAGTCTCATGCTTCACTCATGTTATGAGTGTTGCATAGTTTGCCCAACAGAGGGAGCTCCGCAGTTGCAGAGAGTCTGCAACTCCACTATAGAAGAAATCGATCAGCCAAGCCACAAGAGATGTACTGTTTTGACGGTGAGTCTGTCATTTGTTATGTGAGGTGATTTAGTTCATACACTGTATATAAAAACGGTGTGGTAGTTCTAGCTAACGGTCCTATCATTATCACTTCTAAATATTCTGTAACATCACTTACAGCCGCTAATGCATTGCTATATTAGATTAGCCACAAAGCTAATACCATGTTTATCAGTGGAAGAGCGCGAATGTTAATAAGAGGTCAAACTATAACTTTAGCGTTTATCTTATTCTAAATATATCTGCAGTGTTTCCCACATAATGACCGTGTAAGGGGCCGTTCACATATCGCGCCTAAAAGCGCGTGGAAAACGCTAGGCGCGCCTCTTTTTCCTTCTCCAAAGCGCTCGGGCAGAAGCGCTCCTGAGGCGTCTGCCTTTGCTAAGCAACCATGACAGGCTCTCTCCATGAAGACTCGGAAATTTCAGCAAAAGATAAATGGATTTGCAGCACTAAAAATCGCTGGCAGTAGCTCTGCTACTAAATTTATTTCAAAATGGCAATCCATATACAGCTATGAACAGCTGTTCCTTCATCTTGGCTCAGTTTTCAACATTGTTATGGGAAAGGATGAAGCTGATTGGTTAGTTCTTGTCACATGACCTGCGGTGCGCTTGCGGCATTCTGAAAAGTTGAGATGTTTTTAACTCGATGCGGTGCGGACGCAAATATAGTGTAGTTTCAGTAACTACAGTAGGTGCGTCAGAAATGATTAAACCAGAGGGGACATGTAAATAAATGTGAGCTGAACACGCGCTTTTTTCATTTTTTTCTTTTTTACAGATTGTTTCAAAGCAGCTTTACAGACATAACAGGAAAATGTTGTAATAATATGGTTAAATATAAGTAGGTAATATGTCATACCGATTGCTTGACTAAAAAAAAAAATATATATATATATATATATATATATATATATATATATATATATATATATATATATATATATATATATATATATATATATATCTCATTTTTGCCTATGTAGGAGATCCCTGTTTATTATAATTCTAATTCTAATGATGACATGAGTAATGATACATGGTGATATTATTAATGCACATGCTTTTCTTTCTCTGTCTCTCTTTCTGCCCTACAGATACCTGAAAAAGGTGAAAGCTGTAGCAGCAAAGTGTGGGACTACTTCTGCAAATACTTTAACTTTAGTATTATAATTTATTTACAGTACACACACAGACTATTAAAACCAGCTTCAACTGGAAGAAAGTAAAAGTGTTAAATGTTTAAAATCAAATCAAAATCATGTTTAAAAATAATTTTTTTTAATGTGCAATTGTTTAGTCATTGAGACCTAAGGCTTTTTTTTAAAAACATAAATCCCTTCTGGAAAATGATTTATACAGTCCACATACATAGAACAGGCAGACATTTTGCTATTGAATGATGTGTAAGTGCAGTTTATAGGAAATGGGTCTAATATCCAGTTTATTTTCAAAATCAAAATATCGGCTCTTTTCGAGTTAATATCGGCATCGGCCCCCAAAAGTCCATATCGGTCGGAAATATATATACACACATACATACACACACACACACACACACACAAATACATATACTGTATAAGCACATTTTCTTATTTGAAAAATTTATCTTTCTCTGTAATACCTATTTTTGTTCATTCTAAAAAGCACTGAGCAGCACTTTGCTGCATTATTTAATTTCGGGTTTATGTCCTTTGAAGCATAATTTTTTTACATTTCCAGTTTATTATTTATTAATTTTAATGGATTTTTATTTATTTTTACTCATTTATTTTTTGTTCTCAAATGAATATTTTCAAATAAAATTTTACATTAATCATGAAATTTTATTTTTCTCTTTATAGTTGCAAAGCACTCTGAATCGGGTTCACGTAAGAAATGTGCTCTCTCGCTCTCTCTCTCTCTCTCTCTCTCTCTCTCTCTCTCTATATATATATATATATATATATAATAATATAATTTTTTTGTTGCTGCAGTGCATACACATAGGCTGTGCTTTCACCCCACTGCAGTCCATCTTTTGCTCAGATGGGAACATACTTCACCCAGTGTCAAACTCATGAATTTTAAGTCAGACTCAGAGCATGAAACAGCAGCATCCTCTGAATACTCGATTCTGTCCCATTTCCCACATTGCTATCCACGTCCTCTCTCATGAAGCATAATTTAGCTTAATTAAAAATCCATAAAAATAGTGACTGCAAGGGGGAACACAGCAAAAACAAAATGAGATTATCACATCTTCGATGCAGCCACACTATCTCTCTTTTCACCCCCATTTCCTTAAGACATCACAGAGACCACTGGTGAAAGATAGTCCAAGACATGCAGTGAAGGTTACCACAACAAGCATGTAATTATTATAGGCAGTGTCAGAAACAAGCTTCTTTAAACCTGTTTTTCTCACATTCTTTAGCTTGAGGCAGGTTGACTTTCTTCTCGTCTGGATGGTGTGATTTGCACACCTGTATAGCAAGCATTTCATCACAGTCATAGATGCAGGTGTGACATTGCTCAGGTCATAGCACATTCCCCATTCTTCTGAATTCACTGCAAATATGCTCGGTCTACTTATGCATTAATAAATACAGCAAAATAATGCACAAAACAAGAGAATTTGCATATTCAAATATTGCATTTCACACCACGTTAAAATAAGACAACTGGCCATTTCATTTAGCAAACTAGCAAGTTAGCTAACAAATAACACAATTGTTAATAAACTGGTGTTTGGTTCAGTGTAATCAATGTAAAACGCTAGTGGAGCTACTGCAGGATGTGTTGAGATATTGTGATGGCCTCACCCAGCTTGAGCATAAGGAAAAATCTCTTTGATTTGAAATGAAGTTCACTCAGTCATCTAATTTAACGGCTCTCTGTGGGGTGGAGACTGCTAAAATCCCTGCCCTTCTGTTCTGGGTTCAGACAGACTCTGGCTCCTCAGGCCTCATTGATTTGCTCCTTATTAAAGCTGTAATTCTCTGCAAAAGCACTGCTAAGGTGAACTTAACCCTTTCATGCACTCTGATTAGTTATTTAAAGGTCATGTTGTTTAGGTTTATAAAACACCGTTACAATTAAATACTGAATTCACAGATTTGACAAAAAAAAATGTGTTGTGACAGTGTTCATGATTAGACTGAATTTAGACAAAAGAAAGCTGTCAACGCAAAAGCGATTTTAAAACATCAGCAGTTTACCTAGATGATACATTTGCTTGTTTACCGTCCTTTGTATAGTAGCCTACACAATTTATTTTTTCCTACAGATTTACATTAAATTTTCTAACAAAGTTACATCATCTAAGGCTGATGGACACAAGATAAAACATCCTAAGTGTTAATGCACTATGGCAACTTAATTGCCCTTTAAAACTCATTCAAAGTGTTATCGACAAATAAGTTACCCCTTTTGATGCACACAGTCTACAGCAAGAAAAAAAACCATGACACAATATGCTCCCAGTTGACAAGAGCAACATTACCGTAAGCCATTTCGCTGTGGTTATTAGAAACAGAGCAGAATTTCAAAAGTCAGCAGGTCTTATCAAAGCAATTAATCACTGCCTTGAGAGAGTTACATGAAAAAGCTTTCTTCTCACTCATCACATCAGACTCACAAAACACTATAATGTGATGGCGGAAACTCTCATCACCTCCAATAACAACCAGCTGACAATAAACCCCCAGTCAATGCTATAATCATCAGGACGAGTGATTCAGACCGGTTCCTCCGCCTTTAAATACAGGACCAGTGCTTAAGTACAGCAGTTGTGGAAGCAGTTTAAAAAAAGGTGAGGCGCATTTGCTGCAGCCCTGTTTTTGGTATCATCTATACACATGCTTATTGACTCACATGCAGGGAGCTGTGGACCATCTTTCAACCACTGTATTCGAACCCTCATGAATATGACGCCCAATTTGCAATTTTGTAGAAGTCCTTTAATGATCTTCTCATTAGCATTAAGTAAAATAGGTCAAGTACAAGCTGATAAAAAGCATACTTTGACCATGATTAGAATAAAACTGTCAAATGAATACATGTAAAACGTTAAATATATTTCCTCAGCATTAAGTGGATCATTAGTAATTTAAAAACCGAAAGCTGGATGATTATGCCCACCATCATCCTGTACAAACTAACAAGTATAGGCTTACTCCAACAATACAGCACACAAACATCTGACAGCAGAGAAAGAAAGCGGAGTCAGATCTGTAGGGGGATGTACATTCTGTTGCTAAAGGCATTTAGGATCATTAATCTTCAAGTGTTTTTTCAACAATTAATTCGATTTTTTTTAATGCTCAATTTAGTATGCAGCAGGCATGGCAGATGTGCATTTAACTGATGTTATTGCAATTTATAGTCTTGTCAAATTTCATTTGCTGTGTTAATTTTGGCTTAGGGCCAGGTAACATTTGTAAGTGACTTAAAATGAGAAAGTAGGAAATGGTCACTTGTCCTATTGATGTACTGCAATTAGATTGTATCTGATTGCATTTCATTTTGGTAAACGAATAGATGCTGTCTAATTGATGCATGTAAATGCAACTGGCTCTTTTATTGCATTTCAAGTATAAACACAATGAAAACAAGGCTATATAGCATTACACTGGCAAAGACTACTGGTAAAGGCCTGTTTGGTTTTTGCATTCATTTTAACTTGAAGAGAGTTCGGCGAATTGCAGGGTGTGAGAAGATTCAAACAACCAGTGAGTAATGAGGAGAATCGTTTCATTATTATTGGAACACATGATTCGTTAAGTCAGGAGATGCAGTACAGAAGTACAAGTAGGAACATTTCTGTGACAGCAAAAAAAAAAAAAAAAGAGACAAGAAGCAAGTTGTAGACTAGAATATTTTTGTATTTTTTTACATTAAACTAAATATCAAAAAAGCCCATTGCATATGCCATTTTGAGCATTGCAATTTATTCTTATACAAGATGCAGTGAATATTTAGTTTAGTACACATACTAAACTTTTTAGTAACTTATTTTATTCATTCAGTGTAAATGTATCCATTGAAATTTCAGATTTGTTTATTCATTTTGAAATCTTACTGGTCTTGTGCCAGAAAAAAAAAAAAAACATCTTTAATTAAATTATAAATTCATCATTAGTCATAGGTTTACAAATGTAATGACTCCAAAAAGGGCCATCATGATGGAGGTAAATTGTAGTTTGGAGAATTGAGTGTAGGTGAGCGATAGCAAGACAAGTGAAAGAGAAAGACAGAAAAAGAATGTTTGTGCATCAGTGTGACAAAAATTGAGAGCAATGGAAGGAGAATGAATTTGTGAACGCCTGTGCGTAGGAGAAAATGAAGAGACTGAAGAGAGGAATAGAGAAAGATGCAGTGGACAGCTGAAATTCTGCAGAAAATGTGAAAATGTGAACAGACTTGTCAGTCAGCCAGGAGAAAGTTGGTGGAATCTACCTTCTTACCTATCTTAGATTATGGATTTGTTTTTTACAGAAAATACCACTAAAGCTCTCTTACAATCATTAGATTCTGTTTATCACTCTGCTCTAAGATTTATAACTTGCACAAAATATCACACTCATCATTGTGCACTGTATGAAATGGTAGGTTGGCCTTCACTTCATATAAGAAGGTACAAGCACTGGCTCATACTTGTGTATAAGGCATTAGTTGGCCAGCTTCCTCAATATATGAATAGTCTATTAACTTTTAATAGTCAAGGGTATAATCTACGTTCAAGTAGATATATTCTTTTAAATGTTCCTTTTATGAAGACAGAGTTTGGAAAAACTGCTTTTATTTATAGCGCATCAGCTGCTTGGAATGAGATCCAACGATCATTGAAACTCGATGTACTTATTTCAATTAAAGAGTTCAAGTTATATCTCAACCAAACATTCATATCTGTCTGTACTTGCTCTTAACGTTTAATCTTGCTTTATTGCTGTATATGTGTGTGTTGTGTAACTTGTTTTATGTAGTTATGTATATTGTGTGCTGCTACCTTGGCCAGGGCTCACTTGTAAATGAGATATTTATCTCAATGTGATTATTTCCCTGGTTAAATAAAGGTTTAAAAAAAAAAAAAAAAAATATTTCTGTATGATAGGCTAATGAACAGTGCCAGTCATTCAAGATGTATTCTACTGCGTCCAGGTCTTTACATAGCCCACAGACGGAGGAGAGGTAAGATCTATAAAAATGTATACTTATCTCTTGTGGGCAGAGCATTTGCTCAGTCTTGCTTTGTTTTTTTTTTAAAGGTGCATGAGGCATATGCCTTGCGTTCACACTGAAAACTGGAAGCATACGGACATGGTGAAGACAGACCTCATGTGATTTGATGTCCCCAGTTCAGAGCAGAAGCTCAGCCTGGGCTCGCCCCACTTTGTTGAAATGTACAGTAGCTGAAGCAATAAAAAATGTGTCATGCACACACAATTATGGACAGAAAAAAGCACTGCAGCATTTATCAGTTTGGAATGACATGGGGGAAGTAAATTATGACAGAATTTTAATTTTGGGTTGCACACATTTAAATTCGACAAATTTATTTCCGTTCTGTGTGATTTTTGCAAACTCACTAGCACTGTTGAGTCTTATTTCTGTTCTTTGCATTTGCGACATCATTTACATTCATTAAATTAGCAGATATTTTTACCTCATGTCGTTCCAAACCTTTATGACTTTATGTTATTCTCTAAGAAAAGACCTTTTGAACAAGCCTTAAAAAACAAACATTTTTCCCCATACAATGAATTGTCTAGTATGAATTATTTTGGACCCCACTTTCAGTATACTACAAAAACATAATTTATGTTCCACAGATCAAAAGAAAGCCATACAGGTTCGGAAAAATATAAATGACATGACAGATTTATTTTGTTGAGTGAACTATTTAAGCAAATACCAGCAGATGACAATATCTTAACAAACATACAGTTCATATTTTCAGACAACTAAAATCATTGACTAAAGAAAATCACTACTTTCATGTCACAAAACAAATGAACACACAGAAATCCGAAGGCGGTTCTCACGCCTGCACTTTTTCCTCTGTCTCCCTTAGGCTTTCTTCACAATGGACAATGGACTCTGCAAAAGCATCTTAATGAGCTCTTAAACTGTCCCACAGCTGTCTTCATCAACCATTCATGCACATACACGCACAACTTTACAGAGCTGCGCCCTTCAATGCCAGCCTCTAATCCTGCCATCCCACACTTCAATTATTTATCCATCACCCAGCCTAGCTTTCTGGCACTTTCTCTGTGATTACGGCACTTGTCTCTGTGGCGTGACTATGTGAGACAGTGCAGTATAGCAGCGCTCTTCCCTTGTTGAATCGACCTGGATTAAATGCACCATTACACAAGGAGCTCAAATAGGTTTGATTTCAGAAGACCCCTTGGAAGACTACATGAGAATAATGTAATCTGAGGTTAGGTTACTGCCTTTTTCTGTATTAAACAGGAAGGTCACAGGTGAGGGTAGGCGGCTGGCATTCAGAATGCCAACAAGGTGCAGGCTGTGACTTAGTGTGGATGGTTAAAATGCCGAAGTCTGCGATGCTAATCCTTCAATGCAACGTTGAGCTATATGCTGTCAGATAGCCTTTAGTAAACACATCAAATGTCACTTTCAGTGCTCTTCACCTAATTTCCCCTTTCTCTTTTCTGCTCCCTATCTCACCTTTTCTCCTATATTTGAAAGAAACAGCAGCCCACCGGGACTCGATTGCAGCTCATCAACTCAAACAGCAACTGGCCTTATCGGTGTCTGCCAGTCGAAACACTTAAAAGGGAGTGTGATGACAAGGGAGACATTCATAATCAAGGGCATTCTGCATTCTGAATCGCTGAGGCTTTGAGTCTCCGTTAAATAAGATGAACGATTTGCTTGTGGCCAATACATTGACTGCAGCACAACATCAATATATCTACATGACTTACGAAAACAAAGATTCTCTGTGTCAATCAGCCACAACAAAAAGACCCAGAATTATCTGTCATTCCTCATTTTGGTTACAGGATGTCGTATCACAGGCCTAATTTAGAGCTGTTCCTTAAGAACAGAGAGCAGAGGTCTTTGACCTTATGACATTAAGTGCCATTTATAAACTGTACCATATCACCTTCTGAAAAAAAAATACATACGCACACACACACATGGAAAACATAAGGTCCAGCAATATACGTGTGTGTGTGTGTGTACTGTATGTGTATATATACGTAGTGTTTTCCAGCATGTGCCACAATATGAATAAATCATTTAAATTACTGCTTCACTGTTTACTATTTTCTGCATTATTTGCACTGGTAAATCGGAGTGAATCTTAATGATGAATTGCTTGCAGTAGCATCTCCTCATTTACAATGTATTTTTCTAAGAGCAAACGGAAAAAAAAGACTGAACTACATCACCGCCATGTGGGACCCAGTAGTTTATTTGCATGGCAGTTTCTTATCCATCAGATTAGTGTGGCCTCCATATACTGCTCATAACAAAAAAGCTATGTAAGAATCAGGATGGATTACTGTTGTACTTTGCCAAACAAATGTGAGGAAATCTGGCATTGCTAAAATAAACAGATTTAATATTAATCTTTCTCACTCTTGAGTCACAAGCGGACTTACTATTGAAAACGAAGAATGTCAACTCTGCAGATCCAGTCGATAAACACTTTGGCAGCCCACATATTCAGCAGCATTTAGTTCAAAGGGTCACTAATCTCTACAACGGTAACTTAATAGGAAGCCAATAATAACACATTTTAAATTGAAGTGTAACAAGTTCAATCACATGATGTGAAAAGAGTTTTCATGAGTGGAAATATAAAGTTCTCAGGAGATTGCACTCAAAGACCCGCCACCCTCAACTTTTATAATGGTAAGTAAGCTAGTGTGCTATTACTTTGTATTGCATATTTTAATTGCTATGTGGTAGCTATGTACTGCTTTATTATCATTGCATTGTTGATGAATTGAATTGCTGATTAATTGCAACTCATGTTTAGTGTTAATGCACATGTGTTTTTAACACTTTTTTTCCCCCACATCCATTGCTATGGTTATTACTTATTACAATTTCAAGAGTAACTCTTTCATTTACGGACGTCACTCCTGAAACTTTGTAGCATGTACATGGCCTTTGGATTCTTAGCTGCATGAAAAACAAAACTTTTATTGAAATTCTGAATGGATTAGAAAGAGTGCTCCCTTTATAATCATAAAAAAACTGGCACCAATCTTAGTTAATCACAATCTCACAAAGTTACTTTATAATCAATTAAGCTTTCTACACTGCACAGTGAATCTCCTTTTTTATATCACATGTACAGTACACTTTGTTAGTTCTAATGAGAGGACTCACAAGTGTACACAAAAAAACTCTGGCAATTTGAGAGGCGAGTGAATTCTAACTTAAACACCCCGCACGCAAAAACTTACTGTAAATAGAAACCTTTGAACAAATACGCACCAGAGCATTTCACCCAATGACTTATTATTGCAGTCACAAGAGAGGTGCTTATGCTTTTGCTTGGTCTAGAACCCCTGTAGAACTGGCCATGGTTTATGAAGTGTAGGCATAATGTTATTTTTTCTTGTTATAACAGTTTAGTCACATGAAAAATGTTAAGCAAAAAGGAAATTCTAGAGGATTCTATTTGTTTTTGTACCAAGCCCATAAAAGAACAATGTAATTCAAGAACATTTGCACCATCTTGCACCAAACATTTATCTTACATCACACATTTGGCATCTGTACAACAATAAGTTCTTAAGAAGTTCTCCACAGACACAGTGAGACAATCAAACATTTGCAGAAACTTGTATGAACTCACTTCCAATTCTTTGGGGTGTCCCCTTACTTTTACTTGGGGCTCTAAACATGTGCCTAGCAGCCACTCTGAACCACCTAGTAACACTCTAACGACCAACGAGAATAGCTGTACTGAACAGTTCACATTACTGTGAATTTTTGAAAATGACTCCGCACAAACCAACTTGACTCAAATATTTGCAGAGATGTGATGTTTGGAAATATTCATTGTGGAACCTTTGAGAAAACATGTGGGCTATCTTTTTAGACAATAAACAATTAATTACATGAAGAACCAGGTGCTCTTTTGAAGAGGTGCATTGTAAGTAAAGTTGTATTGTTTTATTGTTCCAAAGAGCCTTCAATACAAATCTTTAAACCTAATGCGTGAGGCCTGGCTCATAACAGATTCACAAAAAGGGGTCTGTGCGCACCCATAGTATGAAAAGGTCTTCATGCCATTTTCATAGAACGGCTGCCTTTGAAATGTCCACTTTCATTATGCTCATGAAAAAACACCTTGGAAAGTAGGGCTCTGGGTCTTTTTAACTGCAAATTATATGATTGTTTCAGCATACAATAAGCTGCACACAGCCATATGCTAATGTAGCCCAATAGCGACTGGTCCAGACAAAACCGCATACTGCAACAATATTAACATCTGTTCTTCTTATTATGAGCCTAAACACCACAACAACTGAAGTTGCTGATACCAATCTCATTGTGATATTAAAGGTATAATCAAATATGAAAATTCTTGAAATCTTGAAACTGTCTCTAATTCCCTTATGTTGTTCCAAACTTGAATGCATTTCTTTCTTCTGCGGAACACAAAAAATATACGTTTTGAAGCATGTTGGTGCAGTCTTGATTCCCATTAAGTTCAGCTGTATGGAAGTCAATGGGAAATGGAACTGTTTGGTTACCAGCATTTTCAATATATTTTATTTTATTTTCCACAGAACAAAGCAGATACAGGCTTGGAATGACATGAGGGTGTGTGAATAATGAAAGAATTTACATTTTTGGGTGAACTATCCCTTTATTTTTAGAAGCTATAGGTCACAAAGGTTGTTGTCTTTTAATATGGTTCAGTAATTGATTTACTATAAATATTCAAATGAGAAATTAAAAATGAATGCAGCTCGTCCATACCAGCCGATCTGCATAAATTGTCAAACAGATTTAGGATGCTTCATATTGAAGCTTCTGCTGGGATACATCAGATCAATAATTAAATTACTCTTTTTGTGTTTAAACAACCAATAAAAGGATGAGAAAAACATTGCCAGCACTACCATGGCCCTGATATATAGCCGTCACAGGGATGGAGGCAGGAGCTTACACATCCAAAAAAGTACGGATGAAATATGAGACCTTCCTCTGACCTCAAATGAAACTGTATAATTGCTTACTCGAGAGTTTAATCCAGTTCAGCGACCCCCTTGAATTCTCCTAAAAAAACATTTGAAAGCAGATCCAAATCCCTGCCACTTCCCCAAAGTCCTTACAACTAATTCTGTACAAATTCAGCATTCTGGTTCAGTACCAAACTCATGCATGTGCTTGCTAGTGCCAAAAGCCAGGTAGGAGCCCTTAGCTGGAGGCAGCATCTGAGAGCTTGAAAGAAATAATTAACCGAGCTGTCAGAATTCACACAAACACACAAAGCTAAACCTGCTTACATACAAATGCAAAAACACAAGAAAAAAAGCAATATTGGGGCACGTGTCCTTTCTGTCTGCTTGTGTGAAGTGGTAATGAGGAGCACATCAAGCTACTGCTGTTTTATAATAAATCGTCTCACTTCATCTATCAACTACAGCACAAGAACGCTCTTCTTCAGCATATCCACACCCTTCGTTTATCATTACCCTCACTTCATTTTCATACCAAATCAAATATGGAGAAATACATTGCTCACTACGGATGTGAAAAATGTCTATGCCAAAAATGTCCACTGTAGCACAGACTTAGGATGATAGTAATTAATTACAGCTGAATATGGTATGATAATAGGCTCCACTGATATAATTAGCTTCAAAAGCCTCCAAAGTATATTTCTGCCCACCTGGTTCATCCTTTATACCTGCAATTTTAAAAAAGACGATTTGTGAAAGATTTGCTTTGTTGCTCTTGATTAGATCTAGCAACGTTCAGCATGTTTTTGTCATGGTCTCTAAACAGGACACAGAAATGGAAAACCACATGCAAATTTGAAGTGGTGGTCCTCTAATTTGCTAACACGATGGTTGCAGGTTTAATCCAAAAGAGGTCTGACCCTGAAAATAGAGTTGCTGAAATCCCAGCGCTGTTCTGTGACCACTGGGCTCTTAAACTGGACACTAAACTCCAGACTGCTCCAAGGACAGACTCTTGTACAATCCAATTAATCACTATAAAAAAAAAAAGTCTTTAATGTCTTTTGGATTGTAAAATTTGCCTAGTCATGGCAAATTCATTTATATAAATAAGCCTTTTGCTTTATAATATAATGGCTAACTTATTTTTAATAAGTGAACAGTGGACTATAACACTGACAGCTAACATGTAAAAAAATGCACTGTGATAAATGCACTTAGTTCAGATAGTCCCACAGGTCATATCTCCGGCTACCTGCAAATCAACGGCTCAGTTCCCT
Source organism: Carassius gibelio (assembly GCF_023724105.1). Lineage (NCBI taxonomy): Eukaryota > Metazoa > Chordata > Actinopteri > Cypriniformes > Cyprinidae > Carassius > Carassius gibelio. Next base: position 17,533,090 of record NC_068390.1, on the reverse strand, counting down.
TAAAACTAAATGAATAAAGCTTCAGCAGTTCCCTAGTCAGCTTTGTTTTCCTGTGATGATCGGCCAGGAAAATTGCCTGAGCCCTTTTTCGCTGTAAAAATGAAAGTGAGACATAAATCTTGTGTATAATTATTTGTTGGTTGTCTTCTGCTGGAAAACTGCACTTGATAGAGAATGCCCCAGTATGCCAGAGCCCAATACTCTCTGGCTAATTTATTCATTTGCTATAGGTTGTGTGTTCTGGTTATGATATGTTACTATCACTTTTGATGAATTATATATATATTGTATACATATCAAACTTGCACTATATATTGTATACATATCAAATATTGCACATGCCAGAGATTGAAGAATAGCATGGGAAAAGACACATTATTGACTCGCTGATGACTTTCAACTGAGCTTATGTTGGAAGAACAGCTTCCCATTCTAATTGCTGTTTTGGGGGAAACTGGAAGATAAGTTTCTGCAGAGGCGGGCAAACAATTCCATGTATCTCACTAGATGAAGCTGCACTGGGAACTGCTATAAGAAACAACATCCAAAGGATATTAAATTTATATAATACAATAAAGTCTTGAAGGTTGCCAGGGAAGTCAAATATACAGAATAACTCTGCTGCCCCAACAGAGTTGTAGATAAGCATATCAGATTCTCACTTAGTTCTGCACGTATTTGAAAGGGTCAGTGGGTGTCGGGGAAACAGACTAACCTTGAGGCATTTTGTCTCATTATATTTTCTTAGAAGCAAATAATAGCCTTCTTACAGTCATTCCCCATGCAGGGGGAAGAATGTCTTTTTCAAGCTGTAAGAACACAGCATGTGTTCACGCACCAGAACAGAAAACACAGAGGTTGCTATCAGTTTGAGAAAGGCTGACTGAGTTGCATATTGGGAAGAAAAATGTCTCCACAAGCCACTGAATGCTCTCTTCCATAGTCTCACCCTCTTTCTCTGCATCTCTGGCACATGGTAATGATGTTCGCCCCGTGGGGATTTGCATGCTCTCTTAATGGCTAAATTCTTCAAAGTCAGTCCTGTTTCACTGCACATCCAGGTTAACTGTGTCTGTTTACACACGCACACGCTATCCTTTCTTGTTTCTCCTCCCAAAGCAGAACAATACTAAGATGAGGTGCGCACCTAGACAACAACCACCTCAACAGTGTGGAATAGAGGAGTCAACCAACGCTGTACACCTCTTAAAAATAAACTTTCCAAAACAGGGTTCCCCGAAAGAACCTTTCAGTGCACAGTTCTTAAAAGAATCACTTTTGAAGAACATTTCAATAATGTAAATAAGCTTTTCTGAAATTAAAAGGTTGCAGATGTGTTACAGGTTTTTCATGGAACCATAAAGAACCTTTATTTTTAAGAGTGTGGGTCACAGCGAGAAAGACACAGACAGTATACTAATTTTCCAGGAGAGACTTGACTGGGCAATTTAATGGGATTCTACACAGAAGTATGGCACTCACTGTGACCTCATGCTCATGCACTGGGCATTTCTTCTATTGTTCTAGATCATATTGCTAGCCATCTGGTGCCCATCTCATATCCCTGTGAGGTAGTAAGTTTCCAAAGAAACGGCATGCTATCAATCAAAGGGCCAATGAAATCATGTCATTGCAGGTCAGTGTTCTCCATCCTATACAAGTTCAACGCAATCCTAAAATGACTGACAGCAAGATGGACTTTCTCTTTATATCCTCTCTCAGTGCATTTCCTTTATGTATAAAATATTCTTAATAAATGTCTTGACTCTTGCAAGGGCACTGAGATTGGGAACGTGCTGTACAATATGTCTTATTCATGAGCTCACCAAGCCTTCACTGTAGACATTTTTCTTCTGTGTCAACCACACTCACATCTTAAGAGCCCCATATGTCATAACAGGAAGTACAAAGATCCACTAAAGTACATTAAAGCACTGTACAGTCTGAAAACGGCTTTTAAACTATTGAGACTTGTGTTTTTAATGATAAAAACATCCAAACCTGGTCTGATAATATTCATCAACATATTAACTATAATGCCATTTATAAAATATTTACAGAACGCTGCAATAATTATTTGTTTTTAC
>NC_068390.1:16627527-16820027 GCF_023724105.1 Carassius gibelio | reverse complement strand
AACAATAATTGCTACATTATGTCATACAATTAACCATATAAAGCATGAAATAGAAATTGTAGGCAGAAAAATCCAATTGCTGAAATGTTACAATTTATTGAGCGTTTAAACAAAATATAATAAAATTAAATTAAAAAAACTTTGTGTTATATATATTGCATCATGTTTAATACATCAGGCTTTTATGGCTCATGTGATATAGTGAGAATATGGAGTTCACACTCGAGAAGGACAAATACATAAATTTGACTAATTTTATCGCTAACATTTTTTAGCAGTTTGGTGCAGATGTTATTTATATGGCATACAAGTAAGGTCAAATTCTTGTAATATAACTCAATTAAACTGTTGTAACTGTGCTGACTGCTTACATAAACTGCATATAAATATATATTATTATTTGGGGACAAAACATGCAATGCAATACAAAGATTGAGAGATTTACAAACGTTCTTCCAAAGCCTGATCTACATTTGAAAATAAAAAGAAAGTAAATAAACCTAACCTAAACCTAAGTTGCCTCAGTTCAGTAAATGATCATCTTAAAATATTAGCAATATGAAAGATATTCTTACATTTACTTTACAAAAAATGATTAAAAGTTATATAATAAAGAGACATAATGACCTGAAGGTGAACTAAAATAATTCTAAAAAAAGGCCTTTAGTTGCTTAAAAGTGGTAAATATCAATCAGTGTGTTGAAGGAATATTGTGCACTTTTTTTCAGCAAAGTTGAACATGCTGATCATTTGAATGACTTAGAAATATATTTAGCCTATCAAAAGTGATACAATGGGCTTTATAAGGACCAATTCATAATTATGTTTTATTAAAAACGAAATGTAGTATATGAGAGCCCACAATGGAAACACTAATAACTGACTCATTATTTTGATAAAGAGCTGATGCATAAGCATATTTCTAATCTTTGAACTTTTGACAGGTCATAACTGTAACCAGGTAACGTAACAGGATTTGCAACTGATTTGTTAGTAGCTACTGAAACCTGGTAAGATATTTTTATATAGTTTTCAAAACCAAACGGCAGCTGTGGCGCAATAACAATGCAGAACGTTATGTAATGACTGTAAAAGAGTCTGCCATTCTCATCACAGCCAGAAATAACTTAAACAAATCGGCATCGTTTGAATTTGGTGAAAAAGTATGTGAATATCTGGAATAAAGCTCTTGCACAAGTCATGATGGCAGGAAGTGTTGTTGACATTAGGATTCTTTCGCGCTACGCTAACACACCGGGACACTGTTATCAAACATAATAGGAATGTAAAAAAAAAAAAAAAAAAAAAAAAAAAAAAAAAAAATCAATATAATGAAATCATGTGCTTCAGATTCTACAGACATTGTGAAAAGAGTTAATGAATAAATATAAAAAAAGTGGTGAAGGCCAAATTACTTTAAATAAATTTCTGTTTCGACGTCAGTCTCTAATACTAAGTTACAGACAGGAATGTTTCAAAACCATTCACTGCAAAGACTAATTAAATCGACCAAACTGTTCACAGGATGTCTCTATCAATACACTGATTCTTGAGAATTTGGATAAAACAGGATTTAATTTAGAAAATAAAAAGTTAGTTAAATTACAAAATCTGAAGGTATATCCTTATAGAACAAGGTCTTGGCTGTTCAGCAATGTCCTGGTGCAACCTCCCCATTTTGTATTTTTTTTCATAAAATAGGCGTTTTTCCAGTTATTACTTTGTTTCTGTTGACACCGTCAGACACAATACAAATCTAATATTTGTTTTATTTATTTGGTCTAATATGTATTTAGAGTTTTTAAATAATTATATTGCATACTTAGTACATATACTGTATATGCTGTTAAATGTTGAATATTCACTTTTGTAAATTTTTTATACTGTTTCACGTGCACTCCTTTAAAAGATCTAACATCATATAACGTTTACTTTAAGCCTAAATATAAAAACTGATGTTTTTTTATTTAACAAACATATTTTCGTGTTAAAATAGATTATTTCTTTAATAACTCAACAGCACTGAAGAAACATATTGTAAGCATATTCATTTAAAACAAATACAACTATGACGGTGGTGACACTATTCTGACGGTGGTGACAGTGGCCTCATTACAACATACAATTCCAAAATGTATACCACTCAAGTCAATGGCTTCCTGCTTAACAACTTTATTTAACTATTTTGTCCAAAAAATAACACTGTGATAAACATGTTTCAAGGAATATAAGATACAAATAAGCAATATCTAAAAGTACCACATCCCCATATCATCAATTATAAAAAAATACTGTAAGTAAAAAAATTAAAATCATAGTAAAAAATAGTCATTACAGGAATAAAGGTGCATTACTGACATCATCTTAAACTGTCATCTAGTGCCCCCTACTCATAAAATAATACATTATATTCTTCTGAAAACTTGACTGTTAACTGTATATTGGATGTGAAGAACAGATAACAACAATTGTAACAGCACTGTGACAAACACTCAATAAGAAACATATAAGTTCAAATAGCAATAGGCTATAATTAATAAAAGTACCCCTTAATAATCATCATAAGTACAAAAATAAATCATTACCAGTAGCAATAAGATAGAATTCATCACTGACCTCTAATTTAATAAACCGTATACACACGGGGATTACGCAACATCCGCCCTTTTCGCATTCTTGATGAAGTACGCAGTTTACGCATGTCCTAATCGCACATTTTGGTATATAAACAAACATCCACACTTGTACTGCTATTTTGTATACTTTATTTCTACATTTACGTAATTTTTTAAATGTTTGCTTTGTGTGTGTTTTTTTATTTTGTTTTTATTTATTTTTTTGCCAACGAAGTGGTTACGAATAAGTAAAATAATAATAATAATAATATAATAACAATAACATTTTATATAGTGATATTAGGCTAAAAAACATGTCCCAGTATAAAATGAATATGATTAATTGAGAATATCCATATAAAGTTGCTAATAAATTGTACGCGAGAATCCCAAATTATTTTCTTACTAGTTTTGTATGTTTGACAATCAATTTAATTAAAATTATATGCAGATAAATCATATTTGATTACTGGCAGTGGCAGGCCATATAAAATCAAGCGTGAAAATGGTCCAAACAGTAAAATAAATGTGATTTTTTTTTTATTAACATTAAAAGCTACAGATTATGTAATCACAAATGACTGTGATTGGTCAATCCTGTTTTCTTTTTTTCAGCGCTGAGGACAGTAACATGTTTCACTGTACAACGTGACAACATCGCCAGTACATACAGGTGCTGGTCATATAATTAGAATACCATCAAAAAATTGATTTCACTTACTCCATTCAAAAAGTGAAACTTATATTATATTCATTCATTACACACAGATTGATATATTTCAAATGTTTATTTCTTTTAATTTTGATGATTATAATTGACAACTAAGGAAAATCCCAAATTCAGTATCTCAGAAAATTAGAATACTGTGAAAAGGTTCAATATTGAAGACACCTGGTGCCACACTCTAATCAGCTTATTATCTCAAAACACCTGCAAAGGCCACTAAAAGGTCTCTAGGTTTAGTTCTGTAGGCTACACAATCATGGGGAAGACTGCTGACTTAACAGTTGTCCAAAAGAGAACCATTGACACCTTGCAAAAGGAGGGCAAGACACAAAAGCAATAAGGATAACTGCACCCTGGAGAGGATTGTGAAACAAAACCCATTAAAAAATGTGGGGGAGATTCACAAAGAGTGGACTGCAGCTGGAGACAGTGCTTCAAGAACCACTACGCACAGACATATGCAAGACATGGGATTCCTTGTGTCAAGCCACCCTTAAACAACAGGTTTCATCAGAAGCATCTCGCTTCAAAAAAATACTAGACTGCTGCTGAGTGGTCCAAAGTTATGTTCTCTGATGAAAGTAAATTTTTTTCCTTTGGAAATCAGGGGCCCAGAGTCTGAAGGAAGAGAGGAGAGGCACACAATCCACGTTGCTTGAGGTCCAGTGTAAAGTGATGGTTTGGGGTGCCATGTCATCTGCTGGTGTTGGTCCACTGTGTTTTCTGAGGTCCAAGGTCAACGCAGCCTTATACTAGGAAGTTTTAGAGCACTTCATGCTTCCTGCTGCTGACCAACTTTATGGAGATGCAGATTTCATTATCCAACAGGACTTGGCACTTGCACACAGCGGATAGTGAGGACAGCTGAGAAGATCATCGGGATCCCTCTTCCCTCTGTCTCAGACATTTACACAACACACTATACTCATGGAGCCATCAGCATTGCGGGTAACCCCACACACCCCTTTCATAAACTTTTCACCCTGCTGCTATCTGGCAGGAGGTACAGAAGTATTTGGGCCCTCACAGTCAGATTGTGTGACAGCTTCTTCCCCCAAGCAATCAGATGACTCAACTCCAGATGACTGAGGGGATAAGAACTCATTCACACACTGGACTGATGTGAACCACTCTCACACACATCCCAATCTATTATCTACCTCCGCACAAACAATTTTGCACATTTTTGCTGTCTGCACTGTTCTGTCAGTATGCACACATGCACTTTATGTAGTCTGTGTCAAATTTTAAATGGTTATTTTATAATTAATAAATAATAGTATTCTAGTTAACCTTTAATAAGTATATTTAATATAATTAATAATTAATAATTTTTATTAATATAATTTGCAGTCCTGTGTTCTGTGTTTTTTGTCTATGTAGCACCTAGTTCTTGGAGAAACACTGTCTCATTTGACTGTGTACTTACTGTATAGAGCTGGAATGACAATAAAGCTACTCTCAATATGTTTAAGACAATACAAGGCCCCTGATGACTAGCCTTATATGTTTGACTTTATTTCTGCATATGAGAAATGCCTGACAAAAACTGATTTTTATTTATATTCTTTTTTTATATATATATATATTGAATTTCCAACAAATATATATAAACAGCAATTGTGAGAAATACATTTATAATTAAAATAATAGTTTAATAGTTAAAATTTAATATATTGCAAAACAATTTAGTCTTATATAAAACAGTGGGGCTGCAATAGTGCAATCAGAAGCCTCTGTTAGTTTTGATTAAAACAAAACAAAACAAAACAAATTCATCCTTTAATACTGCAATATGTGAATTGTTAACTAGTAGTAAAAAATAATACAGTCCTACATATGAAACAAGAAAAACAAATGAGTGAAAGAGAAAAGGCATTTATATTTATGGATGGTAAAAGCTCTTTAGTAATAAAGCAAAGACCTATACCTGAACCCTTTTTACATTCAATTGAAATACGTTTATCATTAGGATGGACAAAATAATCTTCATTACAGGGAAGGGAAAGGGAAGGGAAGCTTGTTTTCCATTACCATCTTTCTCTACAGCAGGGGTGGGGAACATTGATCCTGGAGGGCCTGTGTCCCTGCAGAGTTTAGCTCCAACCCTGAAAAAAAACCTACCTGTATTCTGAAGACCTAGATTAGCTTGTTCAGGTGTGTTTGTTTAGGGTTGGAGCTAAACTCTGCAGGGACACAGGTCCTCCAGGATCAACGTTTCCCACCCCTGCTCTACAGCAGTCGTTTCCAACCACGTTCCTGGAGGCCCCCCAACACTACAGGTTTTCCATTTCTCCTCAATTAAACACACCTGATTTAGATCATCAGCTCATTAGTAGAGACTCCAAGACCTGAAATGGGTGTGCCAGACAAAGGAGAGATGCAAAATGTGCAGTGTTGGGGGGCCTCCAGGAATGAGGTTGGGAACAATTGCTCTACAGTAATGTTAACCAGTGTTACAAATCAGTCCTGTTCCCAGCATTTTAAAATGCATTTCACATCTCATTCTCTGTTTTTTTTTTCTCTCTTTTGTACGGCGTATGGATTACTTTACAATGAAGTGCCTTTCAGCTGAGAGCTCCTTCATCTTATGTTTTATTGTTTCAGTTTGTTCTTTGCTTTCACTCCTCTTTGTGTGCATCGTGCAGAGTCAAAGGCTGCAATGCAGAGTTTGATCTGCCTTGCCAAGGCTGCCGTTGTTGAATGGCTGGGTAAGTCTCACTTTCCAATGTCTCTTTTGCTACTGGGCGACAGGGATGTGCTTTACAGGCACATTCTGTTGTGATTGCTGGCTGGTGCTTGGCATGTCTATGTTGGGATCGTCATCCACCCGGTAGCACTTGCCCAGATTCTTGATGATGTTGCAGTTGATGTTGTAACATGCAGTGTCTGCAATGCTACTCCGAGTCAGGGTCTCCTAACCTCAGCACATTCTCCATGGCTGTCCGAAGATAAGTCACTCCTGTCAGCACTGACACCTAGAGGAAGGAACAAAGATTGAAGAGGGATCTAAGGGGGTTTTTTGCTTGAAGAATGAGAGGTTGCAGGGTCAAATCTCACCCGACAGACATTTTTTTTTTTTTTGGCGGGGGGCAGTTGTTAAAGAGTTAGAGAGTCGGACTTGTAATCCAAAGTTTGAGGGTGCCGGCAGGATTGTAGGTCGGGGAAGTGAATGACCTGTGCTCTCTTTCACCTTCAGTACCATGACTGAGGGGAGACCCTTGAGCAAGGCATCAAACCCCCAACTGCTCCCTCTGTAACACAACACATGGCTGCCCACTGCTCCTGGTTAATGGGGTGTGTGTGTGTGTGTGCGTGCATTTGGATGGGTTAAATGCAGAGCACAAATTCTGAGTGAGGGGACTAAATTTAAAGAAAATTAAGCCAATTGAAATTGAATCTGTTTGTCAGTAGATGTTTGCAAATGCTGGCATTTGACTTAAACTGTGAAACGAACCTATTCTGAAAAAAAGTCACTTTTGATCTATTTATTGCATACATGCATTCATATTTGAATGGTACTGTAATTACATTTCCACAAAAAATATTAAGCTGCACAACTTTCAACACTGATAATAATTAGAAATCAGCATATTATAATTATTTCTGAAGGATCATGTGACACTGAAGACTGGAGTAATGACTGCTGAAAATTCAACCTTGCCATCACAGAAATAAATTACATTTTAAAATATATTAACATAGAAAACAATGTTGATATTACACCCCAAAAAGCCAGATGATGAGAACAGTTAAGCCAATGGACTGCATTATCTGTGTGTAGTGCTCCAGCAGGGCCTGTCTGCAGCCCCTCTGGTTCAGGTTCAGCTCCTCCTTCTGGTAGCTGGAGTTATAGTGTGCTGAGTTGATGCTGAATGAAGGGCTGAAAAATTTACGTTCAGTTTTATAAAGTTTTGTTCATTTTTATTGAAGCAAATGTAATTCCATAAAGAAGAGAAGAATGCATTAAATAACTTTTGCAATATTAATGATATACCTATATTCAATGTATAGTCCACCCAAAATAAATACTAAGCCATCATTTACTCACCCCCACATTGTTCCAAACTTGTATGACATTCTTTCTTTACGTAAGATTAAAGTGCATTGGGGGTAGATATTGACTTACTCCACTGATTTGCTATTATATCCATATCCAGGTAGCGGCTACTAATCCACTGAATGTGAAACCAGTCTCTATATCCCCTGTGGCCGCAGCATTGATACTGCATCTGCAGCATGTCCATTGTGTGCTTTATGTAGCAGCGGCCTAGCATGTCTGTGTCCTTAATAGTGCATGGCATCACGCATGCCCAAAAACAGTGACCCCTCCAGATCACATTAGGGCACCCATGAGGATGCAAAATGTAAAGAAAAAGGTACATATGATGTAAGGCAGCATCAGCAGCTTCCATTGCAGGAGCTTGGTAGTGTCCACAAAGTCAAATCAGATCGCACAGGCGGTCAAGCCAACAAAGATAAGCATGTTTTGTACTGACACAATCTCTTTTGACATCAGCTCCTGTCTCTTCTTGATTTCCACCTTTAAGAACAGGCCCATGCTGAAGAGCTTGACTCAAGTTACCACAGACACCAAGTTTAGCACCCATAAAACCTGGACCAGTTTGTCTCTGTTTTTCTTTGTAAATGTCACTTTTAAGAGTGTTGCTTTTACCATCTCAGTGGTAAATGTTTACGTCCAGGTGTAAAGCTCTTTTTTCATTTTTATTGTTTTTTATTTTAGGGTGATATAACATACTGGGTAAATGGGAGAAGACAGGCAGCGTGTTCCATGGGGAGGAGGGAAGTGAACTGGGAGTTATGGCCTGAATGACGGCCTTAGCTTCATAATAGCACAGATACTGAAATAAAGATGAAAATGTAACAAAATAAGTGCATGGACAGTTTACAAAGTATGTAAATTGCTATTTAATATATGCTACATATATTTTTGTACATTTCTGTAATGTATTATATGATACTTGAAGTGAATGTGGAAGCTTTTATTTGTACAATAAAATGTTAAGTATTTTATTAATTAAATGCATATATCTTACTTATGGCTCATAGTTTTAAGTTATTTGTTTTAATAATTATTTAATATGAGTATGGATTTAGAATGTAATCAATCAAGGCATTCATAACTTGTCAAGTACAGTATGTATTCCATGTAAACACTCAAAAGACATTAGAAATATCAAAACATTAGCTGTCATTCTAGCCATTAGACACTACTTTAATGCCATTCTCAGTTGTATTCCCACAACCCCCATCCCCTAAAACCATACAACCTACCTGCTCAGATCTCACACAGTCACATATGGGCTGGTTATCAATGGACCTTGATTGCACATGCTGTCCTGTTTTTTTTTTTTTTGCATATTTCAAGTAAGGGACCAGAGAAAAGGTGAGGAGTGTGTAAATCCTTAGTTACAGCAACTCATACAATTTCTCATTGTTTTCATAATTATAATTTAGTAACGTTTTACTGGCTTTTAGACATGCTTGCGTGTGCAACCAAGGGGCAAGGAACTCGACCGGAAGTTGAAGTCGGGTGGGGGCTGCCATCTTTTAGCAGAACTTCACTTGCGTTAGCATTCCCATTGACTCCCATTCATTTTGGCGTCACTTTGACAGCGAATAACTTTACATCTGAGGCGTTTAAAGACTCTGTTTGTCCATTATTTATTTATAAAGATACACGACAATGTATAAAGGGCTCCATTACCTTCTATGTTACATTATGGCCCCGTATAAACAGTTTTTGTAAAAAATAGGCTAACGATTGCGTCATAATTCACTCGGCTCTCTGTCGCATTACCGTACAGACAGGTGGAGAAGCTCGCAGCAAATTAACTTAATATGGCGTACTGGCGTTACATTTTAAAATACTATGCAAAATAATTAATCAGAATACTTACTCCTGCTCACTCACGCTAAAGATCTCCCCACTCAAACTCGCCGTCTCTGCAAGATTAACGACGGCAGTTTGCACACACAGCCACTTAGAAGATCTACATCTGGCAGACAGGTTGCTGACGTCGTCAAGCTTCGTTTGAGTCTGCGCGTCAGAAACGGAAGTGCTAAAAAACGCTAAAACTGGGCTTCATTTGTCTCAATTGAGTTCCAATGGGGTCGCTGTGTCCATTTCTTTTACTGTCTATGTGTGCAACCCATCGTTCGTCACACCAGCTATGTGGATTTGCAGTTACAATGTCTCTATCGCCACCAAGTGGCTGAAAAAAAAAGAAATAGCTACAAATACAGGTGAAGGTACCGTACATGAGGTTCCGTCATTTTCTTGGTTTTGATAGTATCTATCAAACTGAGCAAACGTTTTCAGCTGCCATGTTCCGAACTGATGTCAAACACATTGGGCTTTTTTTGATGGCACATGACTGTTAGTTTAAAACAGGACCTTTTAAACTGAATGCAGTGATAGCTTGGCTAGGCTTATGCTAAAATAGAAAATTATACGTTTGGTGTATGGGATGGACAAATATACAGGAACAGGGTTACTTAGCTTACTTCACATATTGCCATATCCGTATGAAAACTGTAGTTAAGATTTATTTTTAAAGTTACATTTTTGGTAAATACAATTAAATTTGGCCATGCTTTCGCAAATAATTTGGAGCAGAATAAAAATACTTTTATATATTTTCCAGATGGCGCTTTGTTTATTAAAAGGAACATCTCCTCTCTCATTTTTTGATGAAATTATCATAAACACTAGTGATACAAATGGTTATTTTACCATATGGTTTTCAACCCACTAGGGGGCCTCAACAAACCCGATTATTATTCATTATTTAAATGAATAAATTACTATATAACAATATATGTTAATATTATTAATAATATATTAAAGTGATCTAACTTAAATCTATTATCTTTTTAGTTATATCAACATTCAGTTCCTTTTCATAACACAGCTGTAAAACAAGCAGCTTTGTCATAATTACAGCAGAAATACTAAAGGAAATGTCCGTAGGAAATGGCTTACCTCTGAATATTGTACTGAAATATTTTTTACATTCCGATTACTTTAGATTAGTAGATTAACTTTCCCCTCATTGAAAGATCACTTAAGGTTAAAAAAAAGTCCAAAACAGTATTTATTTAAATGTAATCTTTAGAAAATATCAAAATGTTGTGATGCCTATATAAATGTTTTACATTTATAACAAGCCAGTCTAGTTTTTAGTAATTAGTGTGAGGTTATGCAGACAAAATTTAATTTTAAAATTAAAATTTAATCTTCCTCATGTGTTGGTCATACAGCATTCTAACATTTGATGTTACATTAAAATTTCACAGTGAAACTCTGCTTAATGATAAATGCTAATCTATAAAAATGCTAAAAACCTGATAGAGCATTGCAACCATTTCCTTATATGGAGATATATGCGTAAAACATCCTGGTGACTCAGCAACATTTTACACAGAATGGTACTACATTATGAACGTGCAGTTGTCTGGTTGTGTGGTAAACTAAAGAGGTTGAACGAGTCCAGGTCATTGTCATAGGGAGGGAAAAACTCCAGGCTCTCCTTTCTGGACCTCATCAACAACCTTTCTTCTATCCAATCGAATTAGTCAGTACCACTGGGAAAATATTTGTTTAAATGATCTTTACAAGTGAACAGTTTATTTTTCTGTTGTCAGATTATATCGGGGCACACAAGTGGTATACAAAAGCATAAAGATGACTAATTATACCCAAGGCACATTCACAGTCACATCACTGCCCCCAGTAGCAGCTTTCTTCAAGAGATGTAATAACAATCTATGAGCTCTCATAACAAATTTGCAGCAACTGACAGTTTGCAAGGACAATCCGGACATTAAAGAGCTGTTTGATACAGATCTGTCACGGAGGCTAAAAATATCACAGATCTTCTCACAGAAGAAGAATGCGGAGGAGCTATTGATGAGTTCAGTACAGACCGCATTCCATTCATCTCCCACCCATTTCTCAAATGGCCTTCTGATGATTTCATAGATACAGCATTTGTGTCATTTGTGTTCCCTTTTTTTTTTCGTTTGATGTTTTCTGATAGTATATGGTTGCTTAGCAGCACAAGTAAACTATACATAGCCTAACATTTTAAGAAATAAAAATGTAGACTGTTTCTATTCTATTAGCAGGTCAGTCTGGGTCTGTTAGGACACTCAGATTGTCTAGAGGAGATATGATTCACTGAATTATTTGGACTATGTGGGCTGATCTCATAAAAGATTGAAGCTGCACACATTACACACTACATTGTAGGTAAATACTTGGCCTGCAAACACATTCTCTCTTTCTGTATCTCAAAAAACAAAGAAAGAAGTGTGATCTGATGCTACCACCGGAACTAGCTCTACCGCACAAGCAAGTTTAGCCAAAACATGGACATCGTGGTGAGCTTCTGTCACATGCAAGTGTACACACACACACACACACACACACACACATACACGTTGGGTTTTAATGTTTCATGAGGAAATTTCAAAGATGTACTGGTTTTTATACTGAACGAACTTACCCTAACCCTACACCTAAACCCATCCCTTACACAAAAGTTTAGGCTATTTTAGTTTTTAAAAAAGAGAATTCTGTATGATTTCTAAGCTTGTTTTCTCATGGGGACAACCACAGGGTCAAAATGTTAATCTCTTTTTGGGGACATTTGGATACAGGGAAAACCAGGACCACACACACACACACACACAGAGAGTTCTTAAGTCTAGACTTTATAGATCTTTTATTTTATTCAAGTTCTTCCAATACATTGGTTTATATTTAAGATGTCACTGTAGTTTTGCACTTAGTTTTGCACTTGCACAACAGATTATATATTGTGAATCAGTAAATGATAAATTGCATATGACTCATTTATACTTATTTATATTGGTAAAACATTTTTTACAAGTCTAACAAGTATGGTTTGGAGATATTTCTTCAAAATGTCCTCCTATGCTATTGACCTCCATCACAAATATTGTTCTAAAAGCAGAGGAATGCTTGCGGTTATTTTAGTTTCACTGTGACCTCAAAGAACAGGTCTGCTGTGTAGACAACAGCCTCTGATTAGGCTTTGGATGGCATCTTTACAAGTATAGCCTGTAGAATGGCATTCATAAATCCTTTTAAATCCAGAGTGAATCTTTTTCTAAAGAATATAGTGACATCAGCCTTAAACTCTCAAAGATGAACATTAAGGGAGTTATTTTAAGCCTATTCATGTGTCTCAATAGGCAGAGTGTTGTTGTGCTGTCATTGATTTGTTTCTGTCTTATTCATTATATGATGAAAGACATTGGTCATAAAAATCGCAATGGGATCTTTCAAGTAAGGAATTAATTTAACTATCACCCCATCCCGTGTACGGGACACCTACATTTACTTCATTATATTACAATTAAATCTAATCTAATCTTGACAAACTATATATTGTTGGAAAGGTCTAAGACTCCCGAATATATATTTTACCAATGTATTTTTGTTAAATATTATGTAGGAAAAGATAGTATATCTTAATAGATAATAATAGATAATAGATAATAGACTAATTTATGACAAGAGTTCACACTCAAAAATCTAAATTATAACAGGAGTTTTGACCTTTGTTTTAAAAAAAGACTTCTTCGTTGCCTTTTTCTCTATCACATTTTGGAAATCATCAGAAATTATATTTCAACTGAAATTCATCCTTTAAAACCCATTTTAAAATCAGGCATTACATTACCATGTAAACGGTACATCAATATTATGTTACAAAATGTTTTCATTCATGAATTATACAAATTTAAGTTTGGATTGAGCACTATAAAGTCTATGTTCAAAAATGTGAGTGACAGTTAAGGGGTTAATGCTATGTGTTAAATGTATTATTTTATGTACATTTAAATTAGTATTATTTTGTCTCTACCAAATAATGTTCCTAAAGTTAATATTGTAGTCTATAGCATATGTGTTATCTGATGTTGATATACACTAGTCAAAAGTTTTTGAACAGTAAGGTTTTAATTGCTTTTTTTTTTAAGAATTCTCTTCTGCTCACCAAGCCAGCATTTATGAAATTTGAAATATTATGAAATTCATTCATGAAATATTTTTTAAATACTGTTTAAAATAACTGCTTTCTATTTGATATATATTTTAAAATGTAATTGATGTGATTTCCTTCAGTGTCACATGATCCTTCAGAAATCATTTGAATATTCTGATTTGCTGCTCAAAAAACATTTATTATTATTATTATTATGTTAGAAATATAATAATATATTTGATCTTTGTATTCATTAAAGAATCCTGAAAAAAATCTACTCAACTGTTTTAAATATTAATAATAATAATAATAATAATAATAATAACTATATTAATAAATATTACTGTTTTTGCTGAAATTTGTGATAAATGGATCAAATATTTTGATCAAATAAATATTACTGTTCAGAAATATATAATGCATATAAACGCACTTATTTTTACAGTTTATATATTTTATTATTTATTTATAGTTTTAGTTCTTTTGGGAACAAACATGTTTTTTCTATGGCATCAAACCCCCTTTTTGGAAAAGAATATACATGAATTGTGTTGTATATTAATCTTAAATTAGTTGTGTAAACTGTGCTGAAAATATAATTCCAAACTTTGTCATTTGTATATATCTAAAATGTGTGTGTGTGTGTGTGTGTCTGCGAGCGCGCACGTAGATATTTCTTATATGTCTTTTCCAATGACTCCTGGTTAAAAACCCTGGATGAAAACAGCCTAAACTCATCTGAAAGGCATGTATGATTTACTACTAACTAACTACTCATCACTAACTACTAACTACTGTATTAATTACATTAAATCCATGTAGGATATTTATAAATAAACTGGAAAAAATGGAAACACTCACATCAGCAAATTGGTAATTTCAGTCGTTTGAGGAAACTCGAAAAAGTTTTTTTTTTTTTTTTTTTCATAAGGAAAGGTGTGCTGGTTCACTCACTGGTAACCGGTCTAGCAGGCAGGTTTAGGGTGAGCTAACCCACGCATTGGCAAGAACCTCTCAGACGAGTCCAACCGGCGGGATCATCATTCCACGCCGTCCTGAGTGAAACTCCATCCGTTTGCTCTCTATAAAAGCACCGCGCTTTTGGAAAGAGATGTGCAGTTCGTCTGTATGGAAAGATGTTCTTAAAAAGCGAACCATCTCGCTTTCAAATGTTTATTTTTCAAAGCAGGTTCGAAAGAGGATCCCGGATCTATGTCGTTCACTCTACACTGGTTTTCTTCGGTAACCTGTGGCTTCCTCTTTGGCCGAGTGGTTCTCAACAGTTCAACAGTTCTTTTGAAAATTGTGAAATGTTCAGGACCACTTGATCAGACGATGGAAAATTTCACCGTGGAGTAGGGCTTGTTACTTTGTTAAAATCAGGTTTGTTGAATTGACTGCATGACGACTGCGTTGTCGGCCTATTTGCTCTCTCTCTGTCATTGCTGTGTGTTAAATGTGTGATTTTAAGGCCTTTACATTTTGATGTATTTGAGTTTCGTATTTTGTTTGAAAATAATAAACCGAATTCAAAATGAAACTTATAACCATCCTTTCTTATTTTGTTACGAAACAGTAATTTGAATGTTTTTCTTTGATTGTAGCTTCTTTTTACCAGCTTCAATTAATCCATGGACTTAATAGCCTACAAGTTTAATATTCGTCTGCAAACCTTATTTTGTATTGTATGATGTGTATATGGGTAGTTTGGTTAACGCTTTAAATATATTTTTTAGAACAACTTTTTAAAAAGTTATTCTATAGGCTTCATATCTACATTTTGGAGGAAAATATTGGGTGGTAAAAAAAAAAAAGAGAGAGTTGATATCAAATCACGATTTAAACTTGAACTTGAACTTGAAGAGTTTCGAGCAGATATTCATCAGAGGTGGAGATGATGTTTCCATTAATGGTAGCATAAAGATTACGCTGACATGAAAACAGCTGAGGTGTTCCCCAGGGACGTTGTGTTTAGGGTCCAGGGCATGTCTGTGTGACTCTCCAGGGACCAGCGGACATGAGACGCAGAGGTAGAACCAGCCAGTAGCGCACATGCCCTTTTTTCCCTTATCCGAAGTGCCCTTTTCTTTGGTGGCGGTGTTCTTTTTTTGTCCTTCAATAAATCAATGCTATTGGTCCCCTTTTACGTTTATCTGCGTGTTTTACAAATATTTAGCCAGTGAGGGGTATTAACAAGAGCTTATGACTAAATCTTGTTGGATCCGCTCAAACTGTCAGTAAAATCTCAGAACTCCACCCCCTCTATCTTGACGGAATGAAGTTCCACAGCAGTTGAACGAAATCTTGCAAAAGTAAACAAAGATCTTTTTTGAATAAGTAGGCTACAGCGTTTTCGTTACGCAAAAAAAGTGTCTATAAATGCTTATTTTATTTATTTGAGCTCTTTTATAAAATTAGATTTTGGCCAAATGTATTTTATAACAGGAAAAACCGAGCACCCATATAGCTAATCAGAACAAACTTTGTAACCTGTTGATGGAAACATAATACCATGCCTTAGTTTAATGGACGGACAAAATGTGCATTTGCAAACATTCGCTGGTCAAAAATCCCTTAACTGCATTTGAGTTTTACACAAAGCGATGGATTGATCCTCGTCACCTAGGTAAAAAAAATAAATAAATTGTTCTCTTATGAATTGGCTCTGAGCGAATCCTGCATGCAGACGTTTTGTCCATCCTGGGGCCTGTTGTGCATCAATCAGGCCTTTGCCTTTAAAGTTCAGACCTCCAACATCAGACCTTTTCCTCTCTCAGCCTCCAACATCAGGCCCCCCTCTGCCTGACCCTCCAAAATCAGGCCTTTTCCACGAAAATAAACTTTTATTTGGTTAACTGTGTAGCCTATATGTGTTTTTAATAAATTTTCATTTAATTGCATAGCGGTCTAGTGCGCTTTCTTTCCGCGCACAGCCGTATAGTAAACACTGAGGTAAATAAAGTAAAATAAAGAAAAATGGCAGAGCCTCATCTGCTTCTAGTCGCTTTTACATTATCATACCTTTTTACAATCCGTAATGAATATGAACAAAGACAGCGAAGACGGCCGTTCTGACTGGTGATGATGTGCTGCGCGCAATGACAGTAGGGGCGGGGGATAATCGCTCTCCACTTCCTGTGAAGTGATGTATCGATGTTCACTTATTCCCTGTGCCTTGCGCAGTGCCCTTCGAACTGAACATGTTCGCTCCCTTCGGATTGGAATCTCACTTAAGATGTTGGAATACCCTGTGAAGTCCACTTCACAGTACACTTACGGTCGAACTGAACGCACATAAAAACACAAGTCGATCCACATGGTTTTCGTTTGGACTGCCAGGTGTGCCCTCGCAGTCGCTGTGATTTTGCCAAGTAAGACATGTTCCTGGATCAACATCTTTTGGCGATCCTGGATCAACATTATTGTCCAAAATTATAAAATGTACATCTCAATTCTGATTGGGTTGATTGGAATGTCGTTCCATACGTTCAATCTGACAACAATCGTATGAATTTGTACGAGTGTGGTCGTACGAATTCGTACGAATAAGCCACCTTGTGAAAAATTGTACGATTCGCCATGAGATCGGGTTGGCACAGCTCAGGGGCGTAGCAATCTTTTCAGAAGTGAGGGGGACAGAAATGATATATATTAAATTATATATATTATAAATATAAATATAAATATATATATATATATATATATATATATATATATATATATATATATATATATATATATATATATATATATATATATATATATATAACATTACAATAGAACATTTCTGTAATCTATAGAGCCTACCAATCAACAGTTTTTGAACAGTAAGATTTTTAATGTTTTTAAAGAAGTCTCTTCTGCTCACCAAGCCTGCATTTATTTGATCCAAAGTACAGCAAAAGTTTTAAAAGTTTTTACTGTTTAAAATAACTATTTTCTATTTGAATATATTTTAAAATGTAATTGTGATCAAAGGTGAATATTCAGCATCATTACTCCAGTGTCACATCCTTAAAGGTGCTGTAGGGAACTTTTGTAAAAAAAAATATTTTTTACATATTTATTAAACCTGTCATTATGTCCTGACAGTAGAATATGAGACAGATAATCTGTGAAAAAAAATCAAGCTCCTCTGGCTCCTCCCAGTGGGCCTATTGCCATTTGCAGAAAGTCATGCGCTCCAGGTAAAAAACAACCAATCAGAGCTGCGGTCCGTAACTTTGTTTGTGTTCAAAATGTAGAAGGTTTCCAAACCTTGTTTTTAGCTTGTCCTGAATCACTAGAGTACACCTATAATAAGTGTTTATATTAGGACTATTTTAGATTGCTTCGGGGGTACCGCTGCGGAGTAACCCAGTACCTTTGTGATTCTTCATAGACATAAACAAAGAGAAGTAGTTCCGGCTACGATGTTCTTCCGCAAGACGCAAGCAGTTCTGTTTATTAACCGCTAGAGCGTCAAAAGTTCCCTACTGCAGCTTTAAGAAATCAAATCATTCTATATACTGATTTGCTGATTATCAATAATTAAAACATGAGTAAATTTTTTTTCATCATTGTTTGATGAATAGAAGGATCCAAAGATCAAAATTTATGTGAAATAAAAAGCCTTTGCAACATTATACAGTATATCATTCAAAAAATATATATATTGTTTGGAAAATAAATTATAGAAATGAATACTTTTATTTAGCAAGCTTTAAAATCTCAATAAATAACATTTTGAAATATATTCGAATAGAAAACAGTTATTTTAAATAGTCTATTAAAATATTTCTGTTTACTGTTTTGCTGTACTTTGGATCAAATAAATGCAGGCTTGGTGAACAAAAGAGACTTGACTGAGAACTTTAATTATTCTCAAATTTCCATCTTTTAATTGGCTTAGAAATCTATAACTGCTTGACAATAACAAATAATTATTATTTTTGTAGGCTATATACTACAAACACTTAATAAGGCAGAATAGTTTCTATAGGCCTACTGTAATAAATCTATGTCAATTAGCACTGTTTTGTTGATATACTGTATTTATCACCTGCTGGAGATGACTTGAAAAACCATATGTTGTCGAAATCGTATATAAATGTCTTCGTTTCCCAAAAGTTTCAGTTCTTCTGTCAAAACAACTGTTTTCATATAGCGATAGCTGGACGCCGTTGCCCATATTAGGAGTTTCCTGCAATCACT
Source organism: Carassius gibelio (assembly GCF_023724105.1). Lineage (NCBI taxonomy): Eukaryota > Metazoa > Chordata > Actinopteri > Cypriniformes > Cyprinidae > Carassius > Carassius gibelio. The sequence goes on along the minus strand of NC_068390.1, from coordinate 16,801,455 downwards.
TTTCTGCGAGAGAGCGCGCTCCGGCTTCGAGGAAGAATGAAACACACACTGCAGGAGTGTTTAGCGCTTCTGGGTCCGAATAAAATATCAGGTCATGCGCAGACTATCCTGTCTCTTTGAGTTTAAACTATATTTGTTCAAACCAGCTCTTGAAAACGTCTATGCTAACACATTTGACTGAAAAGTGCGGGGAACGAATTTCCATGATATTTAAAGTGGGGGGGACATCGACATGTCCCCCGCATCCCCCGCGTAATCTACGCCCCTGGCACAGCTCAAACAAAAGTTTCACATGGCTTTACATGATTTACCACAAGATTCAAGGAATATAGCTACAGCAGAGGAAAACACCTGTGGAACTTGACACTCTCATGTTGGATAACGAAATTTGGATTGACCAGTTATTATCTGAAGAGAAAAAGAAGATAATAGCTCCTTTTACGTTTGCATGCTTTTTAACTTAATATAGCTGTTAAATATAGCACATTTAAGCCCCTTCTTAGCTTATTTATAATGAAAAAAAAAAAATCAAGAATATTTCAGCACCACGAACAGCTCCTTCGAAAAGACCCGAAAAGTGTTTCATGACGGTTTAGTGTTTTGACCACAACAAAACACAAATGCAGTGACAATGTAGTCTAAAATACGTCGCTTAACATTTCTAAATCAATTCACGCATTTTTGAAGAGTAAAATATTTTAATACGAGCTCCACCAAAAACACTAAACTTTATAATGGTTTGTTTTATGCAAGTACCATTGTAGGCCATGTAGTGGCGCTATAGGAATAGTGGCTGACTGCGCCCCTGAAAATACTCGCTTTCTGTGTCTTTCACAATCACAGTAGCGTACTTTATTATCATGCTTATTTAACATTAAGTGTTCATATAAGACTATTAAACATACAACAATAAATTGTTGGGAATTATAGATAAATACTAGGTAAAATGGATATAGTGCCAGTAATGTGAATAAAATTAAAAGTCTGAGCCTTTTTGCATGTTGTCCTGTGTTGGCGCAGATTTTTTTGCTTTGCCCTGGGTGCTCCGGTTTCCACCACAATCCAAAGCAGCATATTTGATTATTGACACAATAAACGGCCCGTAGGTGTGTGAGAGAGTCTATGTGTGAACTAATAGACATTAAGACGTCTCTGTTGTGGCTGTGACAGATGTAGGAGATTTATACATTTATGACAGGAAAATAAGGAATGAGATTCAGCTATGGAATCTATGACATTAAATAAAAAAGTGCGTCTCGATACGTCTGCATATACGTCTGCCTAACTTACACCACTGTTGTCAATGAAAACAGGTTACATTTCTCCCCTAAGAGATCGAGCGATGCTCCTTCAGTGTGAATCAGAGTCAGGAGCGCGCTGTGTGAGCAGTGATTCAAGATCAGTCTAACTCTGAGAGCTGACTTCAGTTCATTTATCGTGAGCATAGGGCTGAGAAGCGCAACTAGCAAGACTGGAAAAACTAAACTTAAGACGCTTATATAAAGTTTTCAGTTAAAATCCATGACATCAAATGGATAATGCATCGAGTCGGAGCACATCAGACTGACGAATGACAGCGGGGATATTTAAAACAGAAACATGCACTCTCGTTATTGGGTTCAAGGTGCAGGACACAGCCCAGATTTCAGGAGGTTCACGGTGAGATAAAATACGATTAAAGTTTGCAGATTATTATTTTTTTAGGCTTTTATTAACTTTGCTATGTAAATTCATAGCATTTGATACATGAAAGCACGTATTGATACATGAAAAGTGTTTATCCTACTGGAAATCATCTTAAACCTTCTAAGACCATCATCAATCTTGCATTGGGTCAAGCTGTTTTATTTAATTTTTTATGTATTTTTATTTTTTTAGCAGGGAAATGTTGATTGTGTTTGTGGACCATATTATGACAGTCTTAAAGTAAATTTCTGTTGCTAACAGTCTACATTTTATTCTTGCAGCCATTTTTCATTCATCTCTCAGTTTGAATTGTGTTCTGTTATTTTTATTTTATATTTTTTTTTACTTTAGGTCATTGAAGTCCAGCACTCAGTCCTAGGAAAAGGCTTCATTCTGTAGAGGAAGTGCAATGCGGCAGCCGGCCAAGCCCGGAGGTTGCTGGTTCAGTGTTCGTAATGGAGTTAAGTTATTCTGAGAACAAGCATGGGAGGGAAAGCCTGTGTCAGCGATGTCAAATCATTGTGAACCAACTGAACAAGCAGGCGTGTGAACTGGCTGAGCCATAAAGACATTGACTGTGGTTTAGAAATAATCATTTTAATCTTTAAAGATTGAACTCTAATTTAAGACAGTGAATGCTAATTTCTAAATATCCATTACATAATAATAAAGAATTTAGGAGAGTTCAAGAAAGTCACTCATACATTAAAATTCAATCTTTTTTTGTTGTTCCACACCTGCTTACCTTTTTTCTTCAGTGCAATACAAAAGATTATGTTTGGTATATTGGCAGTCTCACTGTATTCTCAATTTTATTGTATGGAGTAAAAAAGATTTAAGTAATAAGAAAGTGTTGGGCGACAGAGACTGATTGTGCAGCATTTCCTTTTATGTTTCATAGAATAAAGAAAGTCAAACAGGTGTGGAACAACTGTATACTATATATATATATATATATATATATATATATATTTGGATTAAAGTGTGATGACAATACTAAATGTTTATAGAGCAGTAAATCAGAAAATTATTATGTTTTAATTATGACACTGAAGACTGGAGTAATGATGCTGGAAATTCAGTTTTGCCAACACAGGAATAAATAACTTTTTTTTAAATATATTAAGATTGAAAAAATTACTTTAATTTATAATAATATTTCACAGTTTTATTGTTTTTACTCTATTTTTGATCAAATAAATGTAACCTTGGTAATTCTAAGAGATTTCTTACTGCAGTCCACATATTAATGCACAAACATCTCAAATTTACAATACACATATGAGTTTGATGCAGTGTGAGTCCAAAACACCATTTAACATGAATGCCTTTGTTTGGACACATCGCTGTCATTAATGATATCTTCAGTACTCTAAGAAGTTGAAATTGCAGTCTACACAGTATTTTGACTCGTCTGCCTCTTCAGCCCACCATGCATCTAAAATACCCTTAGACAATGCTCAAAATATGAGGTGTGCTACTTCTTTTTGATATAGCTACCAGCATCTACACTGTTCACAATGATTTTTATAGATGAAATGTATAAAAAACATTTCAATGACCAGTAGAACGGTCCAACTCATCAGGTTCTTATGGTCCCATTAATAAAAATGGTCCTATGATGGCACACATTGAGTTGTCCTGGCAGTGAATAAAAAGAAGGTTGTGGCCGCAATCTTAGTGTTTCACTCAAGAATCAGCTCAAATTAAACTGCAAGTAAGCTAATAGTATGTTTATGGTAGAAGCATAACTTTTAATTAAAATCTCCAGTTAAACTTATAAAGCTTATATAGAATTACATATGCTTATAAATGGTTAAAGCTAATCTTTTCATCTTAATTTGAAAGTTTAGCCTCTGACTTATTAAGCACTGTCATATAGTTATTTGGAGCTGATTCACTTGTTTCCATTGTTATTGCTTGCACTTATTATTCCGCGACATCATTATTTATGAGTGTCAATATTGTCTTGTTTCCATGCTTGTATCCAACAGTACCTGGTAGTTATTGTTCTTATCAACAATGTATGTAAAGGGAAGTGTAGAAGTGATATCATCTGAAAAGGAAGTTTAAGCCACCTAACTTTTACCACTCAATGAAATTGTGATCCTGTTGGCTTGGAAATGCATTTTCTCAAATGGCCAGAGGCTTTGCATTCCTTCACGTTGACTATAGGCTTATGAAAAGTTGGACCTGTCTGTTACCTCCTGTTTTGAAGGTTTGTCTTTCAAACTGACCCAACCACAGGGGTTATTGAAGGCCAGCACATTTTCAGAAACTTTATCCTACATTCTTAAAAATAATGGTTCTAAAAACGGTTTTTCACAATGATGACACAGATGACACCATTTTGGGCTAGCCAAAGAACATTTAAGCAAACAACAAGGTGTTTTTTTTTTTTTTAAATAATTGAAAGAACAGTTTTACACTGTAAGGTTCCATGAATGTAATTATTATTATTTATTTTTTTTAAAGTTTTTGGCATTTTGGTAATCATATTCTCTTTGGTAATAATATGTGCTGCTTCTTTATGGTGGTTAGGAATAATTTAATATATATATATATATATATATATATATATATATATATATATATATATATATATATATATATATACTGTATAAGATCATGTTTAGTGAACAAAAAGTCATACAGGTTTGAAACAACTTGAGGGTGAGTAAAGTACATAATTTTAATATATATTATTTTATTATTTAGGTAAACTATCCCTTTAAGAATATTTATTGCATTGGTCAATTTTTTTGCACACCAAATGTACATCTTAGGAAGGTGGCATGGTCTTATTCTTGAAAAATTGAAGATGACTCGAATAAAAAGTTGCTTTCTTAGACTCTAATAAAATGAAGTAAAGCTTTAAAATGTGCAAGGACATGTTTTTCTCTGCTGTCTCAGACAGAGTTAAATTATTTGTCAGCTCAGACAATCAGTCAGATGAAGCTGTAAGATACCCCTGCAGTGGCTGAGTGCTCAACAAAAGCAGGATGAAAGAATCTCAGGCCACTTTTAGCACACAATGATGCTGTCAATACCAGACTCCATAAAGCCTCATGGAGTCGTATCTCATAGAAAGATTTTAAATAAAAAAATGCAGTGGCAGTCTAAATCCATTCTGACTCGTCAGTGGAAATAAATCGCATTGTAGAATGGAGAGATTTATCTCAATTTCAGATCATTGTGATCACACAACTATGGGTCACCCCATGAATTAAAAAACAAATCCTCATGTAGCAGATCTGCAGAAGGAAAATAAACTTTAAAGAGTACTCATATGGCATTTTCCCCACATGCAAAATATATCTATAAAATATGAGGAAATATTAGTAAAAATTATTTATTTATTTAAGATCAATATTTGCAATTTGGGCCTTTTTTTGTAAATTTTGAAAACACATAATAAATGTTTTTTCCTGTATTTGGATTGGGGCAGATTAAGCTATAGAGACTTGATATCTGGGTTGAAATATAAATGAGCAAATTTTTTAATAATATTGTGTGGTGGGATGACCTTAAGTGGTCAATAGTAACCAGGAGAAAGGGGCCATGAGGTGACTTTGGCAAACAGACACATTTTTATTCAGACAGGTCAAAAATATTAAAACATAACATCAACACTCTTTGATGCAAATACCCACATGAAAACAAAGTCATAATAAATTATAAAAAAAGAAAACCAACTATAGATGGCCACAGGTTACCCAGTAAGTGAAGACAGAAGTGGCACAAGCAAATGTGCTCTCACAGCAGTCAGGCTCAAGGCAATCACACTGCAAACCTACAGAAAAAACAAAGATAAAGTGATCAAACCACCACACAATCCCGGCCATCCGCAGAGTGAGGGCAGCTCAGTGGCCACCATTGGCTTAAGAAACCAAAACTAAACAACTTAATTAACAGTGGGCAATGCAGGTGATACAAACACAAAGATCTATCTAACACTAAGATCTAAACATCAATTAAATAAAATGCACTCACTATAAATACTTCAAGTAATTTTAAAACTTAAAAAGCTCCCTTTATATCTAACAATACCTCTAACATCCACTATTTTCGACTGGGACAGTCAGGTCAGGCAATAATCCATCCACAACACTTAAACAGAGAAGAAGAATATCATTAAAACAAACTCCTAAAAACTAGATCATTAATATAAAAAAAAACTACTACCTTCTTTATCTGTACATTATTTAACACAATATGTGTAGACAGATGTGCTTAACACTTTATGTGTAGTTTTTAAAGATGTCCGTTATTTAAATTAGCTAGCGTAGTGTGACGTAAGGGTCTTTGTACAGAATCTAGTCAGCCCATAGTTTTAAGTCTGCAATGACAGCGACATGCCATTTCTTTTTACTACTGTATTGTTGTAAGTAAAATATCATATTTATATCATAATCGCTTCATTATGTTAATTGACTAACCCACGAGTCAAAACCACCTTTTTACTATGGAGGAAATTTCAACATTCAGTGAAATTCTCATAAAACCTAGCAGAAGTAAATCAAGGGTCTGAATTAACCCAGGTCATCACATTATATGTTTGATATATTAATACAATTTACTATCATCATCCACTTCAGTGATTTTCTTTAACCGTTCCCAGGGCATGATGGGACATTTCTGAGTTCTGGCTCTTTGAATATCCCCTAAAATGCCAGAGTACAGAACCTAAAGGCTCCAAGCATGTTTTGCTTTTACATTTACTGAGAAAATCACCCAAGAACATTTTCCTATCTGTGTGCTTTGACACAGTGAGCGTCTGACTGCCACCCTGTGTTCAGCGCTAGTATAAACGGGGAGAACATCCAGCTCGGAAAATATTTACTGAAGGTATTGACAAGGACTATCTACCGAGCAGTGTGTTCTAGGTAAAAAGGATGATTACTACAATCAGCCAACCATCCAACAAAGAATCACCTCAACATAAATTCATGGGAACGTCTCAGAAGAGGCCAGCTGTGGTTTCACTGGAAGGGGCGAAGCAATCTCAAAGAAATAAACTGGGATGGAATGATATGTTGGTCTATGTGATGAAAATGTAAACCTGCACATATCCCTGCTGTCTCAGCAGTCTGCCAGGCATGACTGCAGTTTATAGGGAAAAACAAGTGGGGTACTTTCCCAACAGGATTATGGCATCCCCCGTTTTATTTTATTTTATTTTATTTATTTTTTTACAGGCCTATACCTATTGCAAGTGTCTCTTCCTCTCTATGAAATGATTCTAGTCATCTTGTCCTTGGCTTGCTAGCAAGTGACCTTGTGGCGCTGCAACACTCTTTTTAGTTTCCAAACCAATACATTGTGGAGTAAAAGGCTAAAGCTGAGGCTGTTCGTGAGGATCACACTCTGGCCTCCTCTGTATCCTTTTGCTCAAAATTAATGAGTGGCAGCTTTAAAAATCATCTGTGCACTTTATGTAATGCCAGGCAGTAATAGCCTCATGTATCTTCATCACTGAAGAAGTTCATCATTTAGGTCCATTTTTTCCCTTTTATTTTTCCTTTCAAAATCTGGATGTGGAAAAAGTGTAATTTACTAGTGAATCTTCTGAGCATTTGTGGCTGGATGACATATCGTCATTGTGCTCTTCTCTGTCACTCTCCCCCATGATTATGTCTTTCCCTGGGGGTCACAACTTGTCCATCACAGATCAACCCATCACACTGATGGGACCTGGTTGTCATAGCAACTAGTTTGAAGGATGGAATAAGAATCACAAGGGTTCTTGCATCTCCTAATGAATAGTCATTCATCTATCCTTATATGTCTGTATGTGCAACCCCTTCCAGTGAACCAAAAGTGTTGTCTATTTAGTATATTTAGTGTTGTCAGTTTAATTAAAATGGTTGACAATGTATCAATCTAAAAAAAAAAAAAAAAAAAAGTTTTATGTATGTTTTATATATATATATATATATATATATATATATATATATATATATATATATATATATATATATATATATATATATAATGTATGTATGTGCGTGTGTGTGTGTGTGTGTGTGTTTAAGTCACTTGTGCTCAACAATACTGCAGTTATATGATCAGAAATACAGAAAGAAAATTGTCACATATTATTACAATTTAAAATAGCTGTTTACTGATTTATATATTTAATATGTGAAATGTAATTTTTCCAGTCTTCAGTGTCACATGATCCTTCAGAAATCAGTGTTGATAACAGTTGTGCTGCTTAGTATTTCTGTGGAATTCTGTCTTTTTTAAACATTTAATATTTAATATAATATAATTGAATATAATATTTAATAATAATATTTAATATAATCACATTCATGGAATGCTAGCATATCTGGCCACCATGGTGTTTTTATATGCTTATCCGGACACTGTGGAGTTTTGTCTCCGGTGAGCCCAAACTAATGCGAGTGACATTTGATTCTCTCTGGAGTCTCAGAGGCTGGGTGAGTCGTTCTGCAGGTAAAGAGCGCATGCACTCCTGCAGCTGAGCGCAGAGCTCCGATCAATCCTGCATTTACATTAATCACTCCAGAGTATCATTCATGGCTAACACATGATGACTGATGAATGTGTGAGTGGGAACATGTGTGAGAAGTGGGTTATAAAGTGCCTGGGCTGTGGAACAGAGCAAAGAGCTAATCAGGGTATTACACTACATGCGGAGACCCTACAAATCTGCCCCTGTGTGGGAGAGACACCATCATGGAAAACTCCATAGTATTCCACCAACAGTTGCCGTTCTAGTACCCCACGGGAGAAACATATCACATTCCCAGCACATCTGGCATGAAGAGGCAAATTGATCATTAGATTTATTGTACGTGCTTCATTCAGACTTTCTGAACTGATTTTTTCAGAAAGGTTTGCAGAAGCATGTAAACATAACAAAATATGCTAAACATAATACAGTAAAAGTAATGCTCTTTTATAGGTAGCTAAAATCATAATCAAAATGGTCAAAATAGTGACATTACACAAAAAAAAAAAAAAAAAAATATATATATATATATATATATATATATTTTTTTTTTTTTTTTTTTTTTTCATAATGATATATTAATGATATGCATTCAGATCTGTTTTTTGCATTAATCTGTGGGTGCAGATTCAGTGTGGGCCTGATCATTATAAAGAAATAACATTTTTTGAATATTATATTAGTGAATATAGAGTCACACTAAGCTTTGAAAATACAAATAATAATAATAATAATAATAATAAATAATAAAGTATATATAAACATCAACTTCCAAGTGGGCCTTAAAATTGCTTAAAATTATCTGAAATATGTGACTCTGGACCACAAAACCTGTCAATTTTTCGAAATTAAGATTTATACATCTTCTGAAAGCTGAATAAATTAACTTGGACAGTATTTGGCTGAGATACAGCTATTTTAAAATCTGGAATCTGAGGGTGCAATAAAAATCAAAATACTGAGAAAATCGCCTTTAAAATTGTCCAAATGAATTCTGAGCAATGCATATTAATAATCAATAATTAGGTTTTGATATATTTACGGTAGGAAATGTACAAAATATCTTCATGGAAGATGATCTTTACTTAGTAACCTAATGATTTTTGGCATAAAAGAAAAATTTTAAATTTTTACCCCAAAGAATATTTTTTTGGGCTATTGCTAAAAATATAGACTTAAAACTGGTTTTGTGGTTCAGGGTAACATATGATAAAAGCTTGCATTACTAAAAATTATAAAAATGAGCCTGAACAACTACAATAAATAAGATCCTAGTTTTATAAGTGCGATTTTTATACCTGTAAAAGTCATGTAAATTAATCAAATCTAAGCAATAAATTAATGGGAGTTATTTTTATTATAAACATATATTTTCCTGGCAAGATTAAACATACTTTAAAGTGTAAAATATATTGTTGATTATTGTTGTGGGCATTGGGAGGCCCTGGAGTCAAAAAGGTTGAGAACCACCACTCTAGGGATTGTGTTGTTAATAAATAATACATCACAAATTATAAATTGATCATTTTAAATGTTAAAATATAACATATTCCTCTTAGTCCTGAGATACTGGGATCCATCCAGCTTTGAAGTTTGTATTCTTTATATTATGCCATACAGGAGGTCAATCTGTGATGTTTAGAATCCATATTGCTCAAACATGTACAGTATGTGAATTTGCAGGGCAGACTACTGATCTCTTTGATTTGTATGCATATACTAGAACTGGATTGACCACAAAGTCTAGTATAACCACACCTCGAGAAAAAGAGAAAGTCCAATGTGTAGAAAAGACCAGAAAGGATCAGTGGTGAGAAGAGGTTAGGAAACTGGTGACAAGTCCATCTTAAAAAAAGGAGAGATATAGAGGTTTGTCACTGCATCTTCATAGTCTGTCATTAACCTGAGGCAATGAGGTTCTGACAGTCCGATGGGCCGGATCAGCTCAAGTATATGGAATTGGTAAACTGATAGAAGCACACTGGAACAGATTGAATAACAGGCTAAGTGAGCTGTGAAACAGATCAGTGTAGTGGTTTGGTAGCTGTAATTCACTTCTGTCCCTGAACCTGCACCTCAATCAACTTTCATCGTCTGGCACTGAGATAAGTGCATCATATAAGTCACATTTAAAGACCAAGTCACAGACAAAAAAGAAAAAAAAAGTCTTCTCTTCATCGACAAATATCCTAAAATGTTAGCACAGTGCACATAGTAGCTCAGACACTTTATCCTTTCCCAGTTCTGAGTTAAAGGATTTTCAAAAGAATGCTTCGGTACAGCACCGCCACAGTTTCATGCACTATTTTGCCCAAAGAGACCCCATACGCCTTTTCAGTGCTGGAATATTTAAATTGGCCTCCTGACAATTCCCCACCTCAGTTACAAATGTAACTTTGTTATCTTTTTGAAGCTGGTAACACATTCTGACGGCTGGAAGACCGCTTTGAGCAACTCGAGCTAGTTTTAGTCCAGCCAGCAGGGGGTGCTCATTACGTGTCTTATATGGGTGCAAAAGTCTTAGTAGAACGAATTGGACTTCAGAATGTAAAAGAAGCAACCTTCTGATAAAGCATTAGACAAGCACCTGTACAAAGGAGCTTTGTTCAAATGAGGCATTAAGTTCACAGCAGCTTTATAACTTTCACCACACTCATTTTCAATTGCCACCAGAGCAATAAAGCTGCGAGGTTACAGCTCTCTCCTCATGAGTTCTGCATCTCAGTGCTGTAGCAGAGGAGGGATACAAGCGGTCCATTGAAGCAAATCTGGGACAAGTCAATCCAAGCTTCCTGGTGTTATTTTGGCTACTTTGAACTTGTGATTACTGCTATGTGTGTATTAACCCATCTTCAATTAACTAACTTCCATCAGTCATTTGTCCTTGTTGTCACTTCATACAACCAGGTTGTCTCTGTCTTATTTTCAACCTCCTTATCTCATTTCAGCCACAGCCTGCCTGACGGTCACATTTTCAGATTAGCTGTCATTAGTGATAGCTCAAAGATTAGAATGTGAGATGTTGGTGTTTTGGAAGATGCACAGCAGCTGTGTTGAGGAGATAGCTGTATTCTCACACCTGAGTTTAAGCTCAGAGTACAAAGTCTGAATGTCATCAAAAGTAAGCTGTCTGGATTAATTACAAAGTTTCACAGACTTCATACTTTTCTTGTTAGAGCAAAAAGTCATGCATTGAAAATCTGGTGTATTTCACAAAGACTGAAAATGGGACCCAAGAGGTGTGTTCAGTGGTGATCCACAGTATTTCATTCACTAAGCCAAATAAAATGTATACATTTCATTGCAACACATTGGATACAAAATATCAAATCAAGTGACATTAGCAAAGAAAAAAAACAAACAAAACAAATGTTACTTTTTGGGCAATTTCTTTTTAAACAGCATCTGGTTTTAAGGTCTCTTAGCAAAGTATTTCAACTAAGTGTCCAAATTACACTCAGTATGGGTATTCAGAAATGCAAAGAAGTTTACAATGACCTCTATGATATTCAGCTCATAAAACAACATTTGGGGTGCATTATGGGATATTAGCCCACATAACTTTGAGCTCCTGTTGATATCAACAAGGGGTTTCCTCTAGTTCAGCTGTTGTCAGTCAAAGACCCCTCCCCCTCCCCTCCACCCACTGTCCAACACAATATCTGAAGGCCGCTGCCCCCTTTTTTTGAAAACAAAAACTAGGAGTGTAAATAATTTTTGAGAATTATGATTTATTATGTGATTCAAAATGTTTAAAGAACGGTATGTTCTTGAATAAAAGTTATTTAGGGGAAAATACACATAATTTCAGTTTACATCTTACATTTTGTGCTATACTATTTAAGTATATTAATTGCAATTATTTTAATTCATCCTGCGGCCCCCTTTACTGAAGCCCCCTTGTTTGGGAGCCACTGATCTAATTGCTTCTTATGTTGAGTTTCAGGACTTCCTGTGAATATTTCCAATGGCCTTTCTAGAGAGGGTGCATGTAGAGGTCACTCCCACTTCCCATGGACGAGTATTTTGCTACTTACCTTTTACTACACCTGCAATAATATTTTTTTAATGTATAAATGCAGCTTGCGGCTTGTTGGTTTTATTTGACTGGGTCTAGTGTGACATTAACATTCAGCAAATACAATAACTCATTGCTTGAAGTTTATTTTCTCATTGACATTTCTAAGCAGCTTTCTTGTGTATGTGCAATATTTTATAGGTGGTCTGCTGCATTATTGTTAATGTAACAGAGATGTGTGTAGAGAAGTTGCTAATACTTAAACTTGTGTTATAAGAAGTCAATGTTCGTTAAGACAGATACATTTGAATGTGCGTCCAGCAGAATGCACACAGATATTGTGAGAGCCATAGAGAGGGAGCTTAGCTGGTGGCCTGCTGAAAACCAGAGGCATTGTGTTAGAGGACACAACAGCAAGCTTTTTAAAAAAAATCCATAACTGTTTTCTTTAAAAGGTGGTGCAGTCACTGTAGATTGCCTGTAAAAACAGGAAACTACAAGACAGACACAGGGAGGAGTGGAACTGTTCACTTGATCTCTTTTGACTGGAGCCCTGGCATGCTCAGCTTTGACCTTCTTTGCTCAAAAACAAATTCATAAAAGATGAACCTTTGGTGAGGTTCCTAAAATAGGAAGTTTGACTACGTTGTTGACATGGAACATTGAATTGTACCTTCAACTGTTATGGAAAACAGTTACCTATCCTGCTCATTTTTTATTTTATTTGGCATGGGCCAGAGCAGATATGGATTTTGATGCTCACTCACTGTGTGTCAAATGTGTGATAACATTTCTGAAGAAAACTTTTTTGTTTTCCAACACTGTTAGGGCCTGTTTGCAAATATTTATGTGAAACAGAAAAAAGGGAAAAATAGTGTTTGCTTTAGTTAATTTTGTACTGTACTGTATTTTCAATCAAGAAATATTATAGTGCATGTCAGTGAAAAAATATCGATCAAAGAGTGACTTTATCTGCATTTTCTACAAAGTAAATGCAGCAGCTTTTGAGACCAGCAGATACAAACAGTTGGAATAGGTGCATATGGGAAAAGGATAATATTTATGTTCAAAGTATGAATTTATTTAAACACCATCTGAAAAAATCATTTATTCCATTCATTTATTATGACTCATTCTGCTGAATGATTGTATTAATCATCTGGCTAATTGGCTTGGCTGATATGCATCAGTGGGACACTAATGATTCCTATGAGAGTGCTAAATTTTTCAATAAGGGCTGACATAATTGCTCCATAATCACTTCTGGAAGGATTGTGTGTAATGTTAATTAAGCCCTCCAAAGTCGCTTTATTTGTAGATTTATTTGTAGATTTGTAGATGTAGTGTGTAGATTTGATTTGGCAATTCTTATCTAGTCTTTCTTAAATTCTTATTTTATGTAAGTGTATATCCACCAGTGCGTTATGCAAAAGCTACACACCTGCTTCATCCCTCAGTTCTTTAAAGAAGTAAATCCCCACACTCTGGTATTCTGTCACACACAGTCCAACAATGTACAGTGTGCGTTTCTATGACATTTCTCAAAACAGTTGCAGGCATGTTAGTCCTTTCCCCTTCTTAAGGAACTTTCCTCACCACCCAAGTAATTTATGAACACTGCAGTCATTTTCTTAATATTGTCTGGGAACCATTTGTGAGTGACAATATAAAACTAATTAAGAAAAATCTTTGGCATAAATTCTAGCCACTAAGGAGACTATAAATGCAACCAAATTACTCAAGTAGCTTGCTGTAATTTGTTTGTCTGGCATTACAAATGTCTATGAAATTAGTCTTCTAAATGTAAATTGGACAGCAATTTGTGTAAATGTTTTGGGAATAAAAAGTGTATTCTATAGACGGTCATTTGAACGTGTAACATAAATCCAACCACATGTAATCAAATGCTGTCATCATCTCTGTGCTTGCTTATGATGATGGAAGCTTATTGGTTTATTGGGTGAGATGTTATCATAATGGGGCACAATTGCTCTATTTAGTGCCATCATTATAATTTCTCCCTGGAACTCATAGTCAAATATGCCTGTTCTATTAACGTCATTATCTTTGGTGTCATTGGTGCTGTATGACCAATTAGAGACTGATGACTGACTGGAAAAGAAGCTATTTTTCCACTATCAAAGAGACAAACTAAATAAATACAATTTTGACCGATTTTAATTACGTATTGTGACTTCAGAGAGAAACATAATATTGAATGAGAAAGTTGAAGTGGTGTGTTTAAGGATGTTATGTTCAAGCCCATGCCGTCAAACTAACATCATCAGAGAAGGTCTGTCATTTCAGAGGGGTGGTCTAGCTGCAATGCAATGTTTACATCCTTGTCCGGTGTGTCCATATTTTCTTATTTTGGTTAGATAATCATAAAGTGTTCTAAAATAGAAGCAAATGAAATGTTAGAGTATACATGCAATATAGATATAGCTGTAATTTCAATGCTATGGTTTTTGTCATTGCAGTGAAATAAAGTATATATTACTGTATGCAGGATGACTAGGACTATATCATGCATCCAGGTGATCAAAGATGATTTATTCTAGCAGAGATTCTTTGAAGACTGACATACAGTACATGAGACAAAATAATTTATTACATTTATGAGATGCTTTCATGTGTCACATTAAGAGTATTAAGGCACATTTTGTAGGAAAGGAGAATAATCTCACACGGCTCAGTCATGTTTTTAGATTTATCTGTTGAGAAATTCTTCTCACAAACTGATGTTTGTGTAGCTTGTATTAAGCCAGCTCACGTTTTATGTGAAGAGGATTAATTTGCATTACTAATTAGAGTATCTTATTTGAAAGTATTTTGTGACACATGCATAATTCGTTTTTAATGAGGTTTTTTAAAATGAAGTACACTTCCATTGAGGGATAGCACAGGTTTCACAGGGATGGTATTTACACTGGTGTTTTTATGAGAAGACTTGCTAGTAGCATGAATATGCAGAGGTGAATATATGAGGGTTTTCTTGAAAGCAGCATTGGGGCAGCCCTCAAGAAGAGGGGATGCACTTTTAATATTCTGTTTGGTATCATACTTATTTTCTATAACGAATAAGATATTTTATCATAAAAATGTTATCATAAAATTTTATCATATCTATCATGTTAGTCTGTACATACTGATATTGTCTCATAAGGTTTAAATATTTTTAATATCACTTGAATAATAAAAGTACAATAATGTACTGACAATATGACACTGTAATGGCTTCTGAAAAGTTTTGCCATTACAAGAATAAAAGAGAATATCAAACAAAAGATGTATCTCTGAATTTATTAGCTGAGCTCTACATCTTCCTGATTTATACAAGATGACTTTTTCACTGGATAATGCAATGTTATGGATGGAGTATGTATTTTAGCTGGAAGAAACAGTTTAAAGTTAAAAACGTCTTAATGATACATTTGTTTCTGACAAATGCACAGTTTTTCACTTCACAAGATGTAAATTGATAGACTGGAGCAATTTGGATTACTTGTGGATTATATGTTTTTATCAGCTGCTCCAAGAAACAAACTCATCTAGGATGGCCTGAGGGTGAGTTAAATACAATTGGTTGAAGACATTTTGCATGACATTTTAAATATATTCTTGGCTTTAATTTTTTAAGTATCTCTGATGAAGTATCTCTTTCAGAAGTATTTCTGAAATTAGCTGCTCATTCTGATAGGATCATCCACTCTCCCCTCAGACCTCCAAAAAACAAATCACTCAATCGTTTGCAATGCTTATGAGGATGAATCTCAATTGTTTATGTTAAGTGATTTACAACTCTGCTCTGCGAGGAAGTAGAGTTGTTTCTGAGTTTATTCAGTTGTGGTGAGACTGAATACCAGCTTGGCCAGAGAGATTATGAGAAAGTGAAGTGATCAAGTGACCAGTCAAGTTTTATCTGTCAGTTTTATGGATTGCTGAGAAAAGCAGGTAATGCATTTTTTTATGTACAAAAAACAACTGACATTTGAATTTGATTGAATTGTGGATAAAGGTATTAAGATCTTCTGCTCTTGAGATCATTCGATTAGTCATATTAAACACATTTTACAAACATCAGTTTTGCTGAGGATGTTGAATTTCCCAGGGTTCTGTTTTGTCCCAATATAATATAAATCCAACTTTTATTTTCAGCTGTTTGAAGTGTGCTGGTGCCTAATGTCACAATATTTTGGTAAACACATTTCAGCATGTACACTATAGTGTACTATAGTATATATATATATATATATCTCACATTAAAATGAAAGCTTGTTGCACCAGATTTCGTTTTTATAAAATGTGCATGTTGTGAAATAGTGAGAAATCTGGTCTTTTTGTTGAGAATTTGATGAACTGTGTCTGAAAGCCTAAGAATTGTCCAAATCCAGTGTTTGTGTGTCCCCCTGTCTGGTAAAATGCCTTTATCTGTTTGGTTTTAAAAGGAAGCATAGATGCATCATTGATTATTTACTGCATGATATCCCACAATTCTGTGTGTGCAGATTGGCTGTTGGTCAAAAAAAAAGAGGTCTAACAGAGTTGTTAGGTGGATTACATTTATGAATAAATGTCCATTTCTCTTTCTTCCTTTTTTTTCAAATATAATTGAAACACGCTTTAGAACTCTTTGATTGATGTATGGGACTCTGAATTCTGATTGGTTAAGCCCCTTTCAAGGCTGCTGTAAAATGCAGATAAACATACACCTGTAATCGCACAATCTGTATGAATGAATTTATTTTATTTTGTTTTATTTAAGCATCAAGTTAAAAGGTATGCTTTTAAAAACACGTCTCAAGTCCAAGCCCATAATACTGTGTTCAGAACTTTTGTAATATGAATCTTCTCAAACTTCCTGTGAGCTGTCATTCTAGTCACTCGTATTTAGGGGTGCTCCGATCACGATCGGCCGATCGTTAATGCGCATCTCGTCAGTAAAGCCGGTTTTCTAATCAGCGGTTAATTCCATCAGGTGCGTGATTTCACATAGAGCAGCTATTACTACACAGAGCCGTTGTTAACTGAGGAGATGGGCCAATAAACGCTGAAAATTACCGTGATTTGCGCATCTTCTCTATTAACAACGGCTCTGTGTAGTAACAGCTTCTCTATGTCAAATCACGCACCTGATGGAATTAACCGCTGATTAGAGAAGCGGCTTTACTGACGAGATGCGCACAACGATCGGCCGATCGTGATCGGAGCACCCCTACTCGTATTTACCATCTTACTGTGCTCTGTCATGCACACACTGGATTTCACCCAACCTTTGTAACAGTACTTACCTATTCCCTACATATCTTCCTTCCATTTCCTCTTTTTCCTTCAGTACCTCCATCATCTGTCTGTTACCTAACAGAACAGAAAATTGCAATTCACCAGCAATGTTCCCCTTTGTGGAGCATGGATGCAGTGTTCGGAGAAAGGCCTCAATTCTCTCTTAGCCTTTTATTTTGCACTGCATCATGGTCGACAGCCTCCGTGAACTCTGTCAGTATGTCACGCTCCTCTTTGTTTAAGCTAATCCTTTATTTATTCATTTTTGTGAACAGAGATAGGTAGTCCATCACTGCTAATACATACCAGCTAGTATTTTGGATTTATGGCAGGTGTAGTTATAGATCCTACAGTTTTAATTGATTTCATTCTCTGTTGATGGACGCGTATGAATCTGAAACCTTGTTGTCATCCAGAAGTGTGCCTGCTCATCCTCAGAATGCAGTGGCCCCTATGAGCACATGTGGAGACTCATAGGCTCATAGAAAGGCATTGACTTGTGAATAACCTCTGTGTGTTTGTCTAGGAAGCCACCAGAAGCCACAGACATAATAAATGATGCAGGCGGCAGCCTGGTTTTAAATCTCTATACAAAGGAATTCCCTCTCCAATGGCGCTGTGGTGTGACTAGCTCTTAACAATTGCAGCTTGTGTCTGTTAAGTGGGTGAATGGACAAACACACACCACATCTGTGCTCACGTTCACATCATCTGGTCATTTTGTATATACTATATTATTTTTTATTTGATTCATGTTCAAATTATTAATATTTTAGTCTGAGGCTGTGTGCTACAGTGATGTTATGTAAAAATACGAGAAGTTGGATGTGTGTTAGTGATTTTGTGTGTAAATGCAAGGTGTTATGAACTACTACTGTATACTACTTGGTGGAAGAGTAGTTTTTCCAGTCTTGATCATAATATAATAATTTTTCTGGACTATGTTTAATTATAAACATACAAATTCCTTATAAAGGTAGCACTTCCTTGTAAAGATGTTAGCCAAGTCTGCTTATGCCTACAGGCAACTTTAACAGGTTGGAGGGACTGACTGCATGCAAACTGAAGCAGACTGCAAGGCATCTGGCATGCCAGTGTTGTACGGTTTCCTACCTTAGTGAGTTAACCTACAGTAGAAGTCCTCCAGTCCCAGACAAAAGCACTCAATCATGGTATAGTGTTGTGCTGAGGTCGGGTCTTTGGCCACTGACCTTCATTTCACTCCTGCAAAATACACACTTGGGGTGCTAGCAGTATAAGTTTTATTACAATCCTTAAATCAATTTCATCACATTAACTATGAATGTTATAGTTCATAGTTAGTTAAACTGATATGTAGTTAGTTATCGAATGCGCTGACTTTCAGCATTCAAATATAAGCTTTAGTGTCCAGTACAATTCTGGGACCACTGCAGTGTTATTTTTTATATACTTTTATAATATTTATTAATGTTTTGATTTAGTTTTATTTGTATATTTTCCATTTGTTGTTGTGAGATTTTGTAAGTTTTTATTAATTTTGTATTAGCTTTTATATTTATATTTAAACACTTTTAATTATAAAATATTTATAATAACTTTTTATTTCAGTTTTTGTTAATATTTAGTTATATATAATTGTTGTTGTTCTATACCTAGTTATATAAATATGGCATCAGTTGTACATGTGTCAAAGAAATATATATATATATTTTTTTTATTCTCATGAAACATTTAAATTGCATAGTTCATGTGAGGATGTGAAAATACTGGTAATTATAAAATACGATGTGAAAATATAATCAGTCTGCTAATTTTACCAGAATGCACCATGAACAAAACCAGGATGTTTTCAGCAGTTGTTCTGTAATACGTTGTCATGTTGCTGACTTTTCTTGCAGGACTCGAGCTTTGCAGCCTTCCTTCTTGACAAGCTCCAGATTCTGGAATGGCATCCGAGGGGCTGCGGTGCTCAGAGCAGCTGTGAAGTGTGTGGAACCCCCCCTTCACCACCTCAGGCGCCTGGCACTCCACTCTGCCCTGGGGCTGGCGTTCGACAACATGCCTGACCTGCAGCCCGGACCCCTTTCTGGTCTGCTGCCACCACATGTGGCATCTCACAGTTTCATCTCACCCCATGCTTCCTGCTGTGTTCCAGTTTCTAGCAGTCAAAATCTCACCGGGCAATCATGTGGTCCGCAGTCTAGGGAGAAAATGCAGGAAATGGGTTGGAATCAAGACGGAGCAGCGAGAGTGGGTGGCAAAAGGACCTGTTTGGCCACTGTCACTCCACTTCCTCTACATGCACAACACTACTTGGAGGGAGTGTGGCGTGTGAAAAGCACCTCAGACTTTCATCGTTCATCGGTAAGAGTTGCTATAGCATGACTATATGTTATATATCCAAACTGAATATTCTACTTTTAAAGCAAAAAAGTATTAACTGTGATTGTGCTGGTTATAAAGCATCTTTCTTAGAAAGTATTTCCACCTCTTTATGTTTAGGAGTGTATCAATGATCTGAAAAGTGGGAGGGACACAGATTGATTTGTTGAAATGCAAGCATTTGGCAGGGATTGCCTGAAAAAACAAACAACAACAAAATTTGATAAGATAAATAAATAAACTACTGCTTGGGGTTGGTAAGACTTTTTTTGTAAATGTTTTTTTTTAAGATGTCCACAAACACATGGAAATGTATACATTGTAGCCTGTGATAAATTTATTAGGCTTCATGTGAATTAATCTGTTCAAAAATACAGTAATATTGTGAAATATTATTACAGTTCAAAATAGTTATTTTTTTATTTTAATGTATTTTAGAATTCCTGTGATGGAAATGCAGAATTTTTAGCATCCTTACTACAGTCTTCAGTGTTCTTTAAAAATCAATTTGATGTTCAGGAAACATTTTGTTTTATAAACAGTGTTAAAAAGACTTGTGCTGCTTAAAGGGATACTCCACCCGAATTTTGTCATTAATCACTTACCCCCATGTTGTTCCAAACCTGTAAAATCTTTGTTCGTATTCGGAACACAATTTAGGATATTTTGGATGAAAACCAGGAGGCTTGCTCCTATTCACTGCCAAGTAAATTACACTGTCAAGGTCAAGAAAAGTATGAAAGACATCGTCAGAATAGTCCATCTGCCATCAGTGGTTCAACCGTAACATTATGAAGCAACAAGGATAATTTTTTTTTCAGAAAAAAAAAAAAAACACAAATAATGACTTTATTCAACAATTCATCTTCTCCATGTCTCTCTGCATTACAATGGCGCAAACTGTGTACGCTATTTTGTGTCAGCCGCGACATGTTTTCTGCGCGTATTTACACTTTGATTTGAATGAAAACAGAGCATCCGTGCAGCGAGGTTGACACAGAAGAACATACACAGTTTGCTTTCAGCTCATATTCTCCAAAATGGTGCTACGGTGATGCAGAGAGAAACAGAGTTGACAAATTGTTGAATAAAGGTATTTATTTTAGTTTTCTTCGTGTACAAAAAGTATTCTCTTCGCTTTATAATGTGACGGTTGAAGCACTGATGACAGATGGACTATTCTATCGATGCTTTTCTTACTTTTCTGGACCTTGACAGTGTTATTTATTTGGCATTCTATGAGACAGTCTTAAGCCGGTTTTCATCCAATATATCTGAAATTGTGTTCCAAAGACGAACAAAGTTTTTACGGGTTTGGAACGACATGGAGGTGAGTGATTAATGACAAAATTTTCATTTTTGGGTGGAGTATCCCTTTAATATGTTTGTGTACACCGCTATTTTTTAAAGCTTGGTTGATAATTAAAAGGTCCTAAAAACAACATTTAATTGTGGTACTGTAGTAACCTTTTGTAACATTATAAATGTCTTTACTTTCACTTTTGATCAATTTAATGAATCCTTGTTGAATAAAAGTATTCATTTATGTGAAACAATTACTGACCTCAAACTTTTAAATTGATTGATTTCTATTTAAATTTCTAAAAGTGTTCAAGTGGCTATCTATCAAAATCTGAGTAAAGTTAGTAGTACAAACTGTAACTCCTGAAAGAAGTGTACAGAGAATGTCTCTGGTGGTCCTTGGGTCCAGTTGGATTCCAAGGCCTCTCTGTGGGCTGTTTATGCTGAGGCCCTTTTGGGCCACAAAGCACATCATGGTTGCATTGCAAATATACAATTCTTTGTGATTATGGCCTAGTGATTTGGTTTATGGTTTGACCTTGAGCAGAAGTATTTATTAGCTTTCATAAAGGAGTCCCTCATCGCAGGGTTTATGTGACTATTTATGCCATTATTGAGCTCATGTCCAGTTCAGAGTCGAGGATCAGGCTGTTGTGAAAGGACTCAAGTACCCTTCTCAGAGAGAATAAGATATCAGCTTTTTGATAATCTCTGTCTCAATCGGACAGTAGTGTTCTGGCTTGAGGTGACATAAACAAACATAATGGTTTAAAGGTAAACATAATATTTTATAGATGTAAAGATTTTTAGGACTTGTTTCAAGGTTATCATGGCTAATTCATTTTGCATGTTGTAAAAAGGTGTGTGGTACATCAGAAAGTCAAAAAGGACAAAATTCCACAACCACAGATGTAAGTCACTGGAGCCCAAAAGAAACAATTTCAATATTCAAACTTTGATATAATAACTGTATGTGCTGAGTGACTTGGCATTAGCCAGACGTTATTATCAGGTTGATTAGCCGCTGCCTGTCTTGAATTGGCCTTCTCAGTTCTGCTTGACCTTCCCATCAGGAGATTGAGCATTAAGTCATCTTGATATGGAATGCAATTTTTTATAAGCATTTGGATGACTCACGTTGACCCCATTGTCACAGATAAGCCATTTGTCATGGCTGATGCTTAGAGAGATGAATAAGATTAAACAACTTAAGCACTGTGAATGTGAGTTACCCCTAGTTTTATGAACTTGAAGGACGGAGACATGTTTGAGAGTTATGTTTAAAGGATGCAGATGTGCTTGAGTAGATGTCTTTCTCTTGTCAATAGTAATTTGGACTGTCAAGGTTTCCAAGGAAATGCAGCATTCAAGCCATAAAGTGTTGACTGGAGAGAGTGACCTTGCATGCATAGAATTTGATCAGTCAATTTCTCAATAGATAATTAGTTCTGATTATTCAAATATGTTAATATTTACATAGATTATTTACTATAGTAAATCATACTGAGAAGGACATGGGGGATTATCATAATTCTTTGTGGCTGTATAATATGCATATAAAAGCCTTTTTATATATATATCATTAATTATCATTCCTATTTTTATTCTATTTTATTTGGTTATTTACTGTGAAATAGTGTGCTGTCTGTAGTTATTTCATTTTTTTAAAATTTAGTATTAAAGTAAGTTGTATGTGGTCATTGTAGAGGTTTGTCTTAACAGTATGAACCTATTTATTTTGTTTTGTTTTGATGTGAAGTAGTTTGTTGTCTGTCGGCAGTTAGTGTTCCCTTGAGCTTTATGCATTTATGCATCGTGAATCTTTATAATAAGTTATGAATGCATGCAAGTTCATCACGTTTAGTAATGTAACAACCCCCTAAAGTCCTTCATATTTTTATATCCAGTCATGATTACTATGACTGGGCCCACAGGTAAAAAAAAAGAAAAGAAAAGAAAGTGAAGTGAAGTGACCCATACTCTGAATTTGTGCTCTGCATTTAACCCATCCAAGTGCACACACACACAGTAGTGAACACACACACACACACACACACACACACGCACAGTGAACACACACCCAGAGCAGAAAATATTGTTTCAAAAATAGAAACTATTTTAGTGTGTAAAATATTGTTAGTGAGTATAACATGCAACTCTTGATGAAATATGGGCTTACTGCCATCGTGTATGTTGGAATTAATCACTTGTGTATTTTTTCCGATGTTAACAAGTTTGCATTCGGTGGTCCTTCTGTACCACCTCTGCATTAGAATATTGTAGTAAAGAAAGGCAGACTGGCCCTGTTTCAAAGAAACACAATAGATGCCGTCTTCCCCCTCATCTAACAGAGTTTGAAAAGTAATTAGACCTTGAAAGTCACAGCACATTCAATCCACACAGAAACACAAGGCTGTAGATACCCTGGAGATCATTTCCACTCTTGAAGATAAAGACATTGCGCCAAATGCAAACTGCACAGCTGCATCAGAAAAGCAGAGATGGAAAGTCAAATCTTCATCTATACAGACCACTTAGTATAATACCAGCTTGGAGGCAGCTAAAGGCATCCAGCCCATGTGTTTCTGTTGTGTAGAACAGGCCACATCAGCTTGTCCTCAGGCCTAAGTGCCACCGGTAGCCCACTTATGGGCCTTCCCTGGCAGTCGGGCTCTTTTAAGGCCTTGAGGAGCCTAGCACAAGCTTTATTTGAATGTGTGGAGGGAGCCAAAAGTGCAAATTGTCAACAGATGGGACTGCAGTCTCACCTGGGGTGATAAAATGCACCTGACATCCACCTGGGATGGCTGTCTGCTAGACTGCACATGCTGCCCTGCTTTAACTTGGCAGTGGTTTCATTCTGTGAAGGACGTTAAGGGCCTCTTCTGCAACACTCGAAAACAGCAGACCAAATTTAACAATTTAATTTCCTGTCCTGTCCTGCAGTGGAGAATCACTCATTACTTACAGTGATTATTGGTAGTAATGCAGGAAGGTTATATTTGAGTTGGTAGCAGGGTTTAAGGGTTTAGCTATAAATTGTTTTTGTGGCCAACAGATTGCTGTTGTCTGACAACATTTAATATAAGCCAATAATTAATAGCGTTTCAGAGGGGCTGCTCTCTCCTGTCACCACTTGTGCTAGTGAATGCTCTATAAATGTCAAAGTTAAAGTCCAATGTGACCTCTCTGCTGTCACTGAGCTCCATCTGCTGCTGGGTTTTATTGGAACACAGCTGTGCCCATCTAACACACTCTTGTGAGCCTGTGTGTGTGTGTGTGTGTGTGTGTGTGTGTGTGTGAGAGTGATAGATAGATAGAGAGAGAGAAATTTTGCATTATGAAATTGAAAGCTCAATATTGAAATGTTTACTACAGGGGAAGGTCATTTAGCAATTTACCTTAATTTGACAAACTCAAATGGATTGACATGGCTGTTATACAAATAGCAAATTTGTTTGATAGATGAGCTTCTTTTTTTTCTACTGGATAATGTATCCAAACTTGCACTGTAAATGTTATTCTTAAGCAGTGTTGGGGCTAGTTACTCAAAAAAGTAATATATTACATATTACATATTACTCTCAAAAATAGTAATGCCTTACTTTACTTTATTACTCCCTGGAGAAAGTAACTAGTTATATTACTAGTTATATTACTAGTTACATCTTTTTTTCTTAATTACTCTATGATTGCCTGAGATGCATCAGATGGAGGGAGAACATACAAAGGAGGAGTGTTCTTTAGGGTCTTTATCAGTGGCGGCTCCTGCCAATTCTCTCAGGGGGGGCAAATGTTTGCTCTATTAATGAGGATAGGTCACCCATTCAATTGATAAATTAACGGGTAGTTAAAGATGTAAAGGGAACCGAACTACTGTAGTATTAATTAAAAATAAACTGACATTAGGAATCAATCTCTTGCACTCCTTATTTTTCTATATCCGTGTTAACACTATTCAGCAGCATATGAAGACTAACACCAGGATGTGGTTTTTCCAAAAAATACTTTTTACTTTTCGATTTCAGTTTAATAAGAAATAATTGAAGTCACATAAATCACTGTTTACACAACTCACTTATATTACTGCTCGTCAGTACACCTGTTCTCTAATCAGCGGTTAATTCCATCAGGTGCGTGATTTCACATAGAGCAGCTGTTACTACACAGAGCCGTTATTAACTGAGAAGATGCGCAAATCCACGTTCATTTTCAGCGTTTATTGGCACGGTTGTATGAACATATGGTTCACGCACCTGATGGAATAAACCGCTTTAGAGAACCGGCTTTACTGAGATGCGCATTAACGAGCGGCCGATCGTGATCGGAGCACTCCTACAAAATAATTACTGAATCTCCACCCGTCGAAACTAGCTTTCTGTTGCTGGGAACCTTCCTCTGAAAAAGAGCTTGCCGTTGTTGACGCTTCCATTTTTCCCCATCTGTCTGAGCGTGCCGCTCTGCTGCCGGCTGTCGACCAATCAGTGATGGTAAATGATACCTCGTGCCAAACCCAGACCAATCACTGTTCCATTCACGCCCTCCTTCCCTTCCCTTCTGTTCTCTGTGTTGTGTGCCTTGTGTGTGATGAAGGTGCTACTGGCAAATGTAACGCAAGTAACTAGCTTGGGAAAACTGTAATAATATTACCATTTTCAGACGAGTAATGCCTTACACTACTAGTTACTGAAAAAAGTAATATTATTACAGTAACGCGTTACTTTGTAACGCGTTACACCCAACACTGTTCTTAAGGCAAGTAAATAATGCTGAAATAAACAAAGAATCACTTTTTTTATCTAAATGTGCGTATATCTAAACGCAGCTCTTCAATTACGATATACTCGAAGTCGAACCAGCAAGCAAAGCAGTGAGTTTGTTTAATTGATTACATATTGGACTTCAAATAGGCCAGTGATGATGTGGTTTAGTCCTTTTTGTCTTCCCAGAATACACTGGCAAACAATACATATCATTAATGAATGCCTCAGTAGTTAATATGTAGGCTATTGTATTGTTTCTTATTTGCTGGTTTAAATCACGTTGTTGATTTTTACCAACCATCTTTATGATTGTGATGTTTGCTTAAAATGATCAGTTAGTTGATTTATTTACCGACAATTGAAGTCCCTGTGTAGAAATTTCATGAATTTGATTTAAAATTTCTCCTAGAATACATGACAAACATTTAAAATGCTGAATGTCAACATTGAACTATTTAAAATCAAAAGGAATAATTTGCATAGATTTGTTCTGAAGTTGGCAGAATTTCTTGTTCTTATAGTTACTTAAACTTTTTTGATTTGGTTTATGGAAACTTGGCTTTCTAAGTTCACTCAAGACGTTTACTTAAAATACACTGTTCAGTTTGGGATCAATAAAATTTCAAATTTCGAGTCAGGGAGATTCATTACTCCAGTCTTCAGTGTCACATGATCCTTGATTTGGTGCTCAAGAAACTAATAATAATATTATTATTATTATCAACAGTTATCAACAGCCTAAGGTGTTTTAAGGTAGCTTAAGGCTACCTTTTCTTAGGATGCTCACTGGATTATAAAGTAAAAAAAGAGCATTCATTTGAATCATTTGTAATGTTATAGATGGTTTTAATTTAACTTTTTGATCAAGCCTTGCTGAATAGAGAAAAATATATATATATATATTAATAATTTAAACAGCATAATGAGCTAAATAAATTCAACAATAATGTAAGCTTGCATATATATATATATATAAGTACAGTATAATTAGTTTCAGTGAACACACCCTGTCCATTCTGCTCTCAAATCGTCCCTCTTTCGGCATCCTTCTGGGCCCTAATTTTGGACCCAGACATGAGGCTTTAATTATGGCCGGAGTGAAGGGAGGTAGATTAGCACACTGACATGGTGGGTGTTTGAGTCTCTCTGGTGCAGAACACCCTGCATGTGTATGCAAGAGATTTTTGTGCTCGTTATCTCTACATCAAGCTGTCAGCAGATCACAGCTATTCCACTTTCACCAGACTCTGTTGTACCTACTCATGGCTTCTCATTTCCCCTCTGTCCTTGTGCACTCATGAGTACATGTGTGTAAGCATGTGCTGTCATGTACTATTTGCTCTCTTTTCTTTTAGGTGGAAAATTCTAATTAAAACTTACATCACAAACACATGTACACAGGGAGGATGCAAATATTAGGTTATTTTAAGATTTACTGTATAGCCAAATCTGTGTACATTCCACGTGCAACTGTTTTTTTTTTTTTTTTTTTTTTTTTGAGGGGTTAGCAGTGAGTGTCCTGGCTTACTTGGTGCCCTAGACGAAATAACAAGTGAATGAAGAGGTCAATTAGAAAATGGTTCATTGTGAATGCAAAATTTTTTAGACCATGCAGTTTTACATTTAGTATGCCGGGGAAGTGGATCTATTGTTCAAACCCAAACCTAATATGCAATTTACGAACTAAATAGTCCAACCATATATATCACACGGTATGGTGTGATAAACACAATGAAGATAAATGCAAATGATCTTTAATATAATACATACAGAAGACAGGCAAGTCACACAGCTCAAGTTTAACACTGGACAAACACAGAACGAGAAGACTTGAGGGAGCATGATGAGGGACAGGCAGGTGAGAAAGATGAACTAATGATGACATAACGAGAACAGGAACATAACCAAATATGGGGACAAGGAACTAACAGATGAAAGAGAGACAGAAACAGGGTGATTGAACACATGAGGGATGAAAAAAAGAACAAAACATCCAAAGGGTCATGACAATACTGTAAAATCTAAATGGTTTAGTGTCAAATTATATGTCATTTTACTGTAAAATACTCTCAAAATGGTTTCTGCAAGTAAAAACTATGAAATAACACACAATTTACAGTGAAAAACTGTGAAAGGAGTCCCTGTTTGACATATCACATGTGATTTATATTTTATATAAATGACATTGTATTATTAGGATGTTTGGTCTAAATAACGTTTACTGTTATTTAGAAAATGTTCATTGAATTATATTAGTGTTAGGTGATATCCTGATGGTGTTTTAATGACCCTGTGCTCCGTCCCTCTGTGATTATTAGTTGTGTTTTATGGACAGAGCACTTACAGTGCACCCTTCATCATGGGGCTTTCTGTTTTGTTGTCATTCAAGGTATAAAGATAATTTTGCTAGTTCAAATAGATTGGTATGTTAATATCTCTTGATGAAATAGCCAAAGGTTGGTTAATAACGCAGGCACCAAAATGCCCTACTTTACAACCTGAAGCATTGTCAGTTTCTGCCACCCATAGTTGCCTTTTTTGCCATATTTTAAACAAAGATTTTGGAGTTTCTTATCAAACTCCTCAAGGACAGTTCCTGGAGTGCAGCTCTCTCGTACAGATTTGTAGTATTTTTTGTCAGCCTGTGAACTTTGCTAGATTTTCATCAGCAAGTAGCGTAACACCACTGAATTTATATAAAAAAGATACCCATATGATAGGTGTTATAGCAGTTATAAAGAGAAAATGGTTTGCCATATTTATCATTACCACTGAGAAATGGCTTCACGTTTAGTTTGTGGCTGCTTGGCTGTGTTTACATTACTTCTGCACAAGTAGCTGTTGTCTTTTTGACACCAGTGTTTGCTAAGTGTCCCTCAGGATTTCATTATTTTATAGCAGGCTGTGCTTGTGGAAGTATGGAATGTGTTTGTAATCCTGTTAGCCAAAGACTGAACGTAGTGAAAAAGCTGTAAGACGCACTCTTCAGCAACCTTATCTCCTCAATTCAAGACACAATCATGTTATAACCACAGTGTTTATCCACTATAAACTAGAGCATGGAAGCATTTAATCAGCAGGGTGGTGAAAGGATTATAGGTAAATTATTATTATTATTGTAATTTTTTTTGTTAGCATTTCATTACACTTAAACAGTGATGGCATGCATCACAGTATAATTGTGGGGGATTAATCCTCTGGGGTTTTCTTTATTTTAAAACAAACAAAACTATTTAGGATGGCTAGAATATGTACAGAATATATCTAAGTACATATCTAAGTATATATGTATAAATTATAAATATAAATGATGACAGAATTTTTATTTTTGGGTGAATTATCCAGTCTCTTTAAGGCAACATTTACTGCACTGTTTGTTCTTTTGTGATTTATTTCCCAACAGAGTCCTACTGTAGAGAAGGACAGTCCTGCAACTGTAGCCTCCAGGTTCAGTCAGGCCAGTGCTGTAACCTTGAAATCGTCATCAGGACATAAACCAACCCAGAGTGACCAGTCAGCCGTCCCACCAGCACCCCAAACCAGCTCAGCAGCCTCATTCTTCCTCAGGTAAGTCTAACAGGCTGTTGGGAATGTGTTTGTCACAATGCACAGCCATCAATTCAGCTTATCATGCTCTGTGGATCCCAGTTTTAATATTGTGGTCCCTTAGCACCACCTCGGGCCCTCACTACAAGGACCCAGAATCCTCCATTGCCACTGGCAGTCACGTTGTGTGATGTTGAAGGCAGTTCAGCCTAATGTGTTGGAAATGTCAACGATCAATGTTTAGGCTTAGCAGTCCGAGAGAGTGCAAAATCCAAATGAAAGAGGTCTCAGAGCTGGATTGGCCATGCATCCGCAGGGATAATGGTTAATTGCAATGCAACAGACCAATTGTTTACCAAAATTATATATGTAAAATTGAGTTGAGAAATGTTTAGTATCATTTTTTTATGATGTTGAGTTTAATAAATATTAGTGCTGTCAAAAGATTAGTCGTTTTCAAAAGAAAAGTTTTTGTTTACATAATACATTTGTGTGTGTGTGTACTGTATATATTTATTATGTACATGTATATATAAATAAAAACATATGAATGAAGATATTTCATAAAAATATGCTAGGTTTATATATTAAATACATTTATATATAATATAAATATGAACATACATGTATACATATACATGTAAATATTTAAAAAATATATACTGGATGTGTGTCTTTATACAGTATATACATAATAAATGATACACAGTATACACATGTATCATGTTAACAAAAAATTATTTTGGATGCAATTCATCACGACTAATCGTTTGACAGCCCAAATAAATATTTATCCATTTTTATTTTAGTTCACTTTTTTAATCTCATACTTTAATCGAAGCAAGAACACCATATGTACAAATACCTTAACATACTTGAGCCATAAATGACTGACAGACATCGACACAGGGGGGGTTTGTCTTTGCCATTACATTCCCTTAAAAAGTAGTAAAGAGGCAGTGGGTTAGTCATGCCATTGATTTTAGACACTGATCACTGCATGACCTGTGCTTCTGTGTACATCATTAGGTATTACTGCTAATATTTTT
This sequence comes from Carassius gibelio, assembly GCF_023724105.1. Taxonomy (NCBI): domain Eukaryota; kingdom Metazoa; phylum Chordata; class Actinopteri; order Cypriniformes; family Cyprinidae; genus Carassius; species Carassius gibelio. Next base: position 16,770,963 of record NC_068390.1, on the reverse strand, counting down.
CCATTTGAGTTGACCCGAATCTAGTGAATTACTGTAGCATGCACTGTCAGCTAAAGCACATCTTTCTTTTTGATGCGCAGTGCAAACAGTGGTTGATAAATAAGGTGGGTCATGAGGGAAGCTTTTGGCAGTGATTTCTGTGTACACTCAGTCAGTCCAAAATCCTGCGAATGAAAGAATGTGATATTATGCAAATGAGCCACAACTGACATGTATACATTTTGAATATTGCTTAGACTGCCTGTGGCAAAATATCCATATTCATGGCAAAATGTTTTCATGCTTTCCTCAATTATACGAGTCAGAACAGCTCAAATGTCAGGTGTTGGGCTTATGTCCTCTCCCTGGCCTTGACTTCCACCTGGAGCTCACACCTCGCAGAGTCTTTAAAAGCAAGTTGCCATGGTTGCACAGTTGTAAAAGAGGCGTAAAAGGCAAAATAATTGAGAGAGGAGGTGTGAAGGTGATCAGGAACATATAATTTAGGACCCCCTGTTGCTTTTTTTGTTATTGAAGGCATGTTTTGTTAAAACTGAAATTGAATATTTATATATTACCTTTCCTAAGCATTAGCCTTAAGGAATTCCAAGTGTCTGTACTTACAACAGAATGGAACCATAGATGATATAGAAATTATAAAAGTACACAAAATAAAACTGCAAGTGCGATAGGATGTTAAAGATGTCAAGGAGATTAAGTAAAAAATAAAATAAAGGTAAAATAAGGGAAAGACTGCTTCGAAATAAATCCCAGTTGTCAACTTGGTTGGCATTTTGAGGAGGAATGACAGGATGGGATCAGCACAGATAAATCGGTGAAAAAGTTTGCATGACTATACTCTTTAAATGGGTCATTCTCAAAATATTGCAACAAACCTTTCTCTTAACTTTTCTGTCATAAATTGAAATTATGATGCACAAAATGTTTGTTCAGAAAATATTTTGATGCCATTTTCTTTTCCATTTACCTCCATATAATGAATATTAAATAAGGGCAACTGCATTATTTACTACGGAAGTCGTAAGTGGCCATGTATTATAATCATAATTTTTTTTCTTGTTTCTTGTGATCGCAACATAACGAAAGTTGTTTTCTCGTGATCACAACTTAATATTTTCTTGTGATCTTGACTTAACGAAAATTGTTTTCTTGTGATCACGATATAACAAACTTTTTTTTTTTTTTACGATTTGTTTGGTCTACTGATGCTATAGTAATGAACAGCTTTGACACACATCTGATAGACAGATAAACTGTGCGCTCTTACTGTATGTAGTGGATATTTCAGCAAATTTTGCTTCATTTAGTAATAATGTCTACAATATATAAATAAAGGATAATCAATCACTGTAGGTGACATTACGGTAAACATGTTGTTTGTATAATTAACGTTTAAATGGTCAAAGCAACACTGCAAACACAGGTGTAGCGCCTTCAGGATGCAGAGAAATATTCTAAAATCTTTTAGAGCTTCTTGGTTTCAACTCACATTTAATTTTCCTTTTATTTGAAATTAAATTATAGATAATTTGTCATTTTTAGAAGTCATGATATGCTGTGAACTGATATCATGTGCGTTACAAGCTTCTCTTTGAAAAGAGTGTTTATGTGTGTTTGGAGGGGGGGCTAAACACAACATCCCCACTTATTACCTGACATTGATATATTTCATAAATGCACAAATAAAGATATAGATGCAAACAGAACATAGTGACATCAACCTTGGTTTTAATAAGCAGTTATTTTATAACACAGAATGCTATTGTGATGAGTCATGCATCTAGCAAGAACTTAGCAATAGACAAAATACTCATGTTGATTCTAGCATTTAACATTTATGAATTAATGAAATGTCAGTAATGAACAATACTGCACAAATTTTAGCGATCATGAAGAAAGTCCTTATTCTGTCCCAAATGTGTGCAGTAAAGTGAATATACAGTATACACCCCATCAGAAACGCTATATAGCTGCTGTTCCATAAGTGCTAAGTGAAAAGGTTCAAATATTCCCACCACTCTGAAGACGTTATTGATTGATAAGTTATTAACTGATAAGTTATTAATTTAGTTAAGTCAATATTTTTTGAGAATGACCCAGTTAGAGCTTCCTTTCTGTGCTCCTACTGTGCTCCTATTAGGCCATACAAGTCTTTTTTCTGTGCAGTTTTCAATTCAGCAAGAGACTCTGGTGGAATACTGTGGTTTCTGTGACCTTTGACCCCAGTTGTTTCCCTCACAGATACAGATCAAGCTTGGTTGTTGTGACAGATTCCCTTCCTCCCATCTGCTTGAAAGTGGCAGTCTAGTAAACACGCCAGAGGGAGTGAAGAACAGATACAGACACAATATTCTCACCCACAGATTTACCTTGGAGTTTTGAGACATAAAGTAGTTTTTTATTTTCTTATATAGCACAGCATAACCATAAGTGAAGAGGTTAGCACTCAGCTCTGGTGATGGAGGGATATTTACACTTCTCTCCTGCAATCAGCAGCCCTGGGACCTTTAGGATCACAACTGGATATAGCAGATCAGTGTTATGTTTTATAGCAAGCATATATGTGTCATGTATTGTGTTTGATTTACATCAAGCATGATGCTGAATTGTGCAGAGGTGTGCAAAAAGCAAGTACCAGGAACAAGTGGGTTTTTATGACTGAAGGCCAGCTGTAATCTCGGGTTTAAAGATTTACAGATAAATGCAGAGTGCACAGTTTCTCTATTCCCATAGATGGGGACTGTCTTGCCCCGGTTTTGATGCCCCAGCTCTGTGGACAAGGGCCTCTCTTGTGCTTTTCCATGGGCTGTCAGCGGCACCCTTAGTGTGTATTATTTGCTGGAGTCATGCACAACATTATTGTCCTCCTGACTGCTGTGCTGAAATGCATAATCGTCAGGAAACAACAGAGCAACTGACCCCTGTTTGCAGTGAATAAAAGTTCTTGAATGCAGGGATCAGGGATGCAACATGTAACTGCTGTGGCTGAACACGCATTTCTGCTTTTAACGAGTTCTGTTGCCTGCTTTTAACAAAAGCTTTTAGGTTTACAACAACCTCTATCTTTCTTTATGTGCTACTATATGCACTTTGTAGAAATGTATCAGCTTATAATGGTTAGCAAAAGTTACAACCGGCAGAACTTCCTAAAAACAAAAGCCTAAATGTAAATTTGTTGTGACAGTGCATTGAAACTGCAATACAAAATTCAATGCAACAAGACTGATTGCAGCAGTGTGAATACAAAGCTCCCATAATATACAATGACATTGTTCACTGCTTGTTTCTGCATTTTGCATTCTCTTGGTTTTGTTATCAATTTGCATTAGGCTTTACTGACAGTGAAATTGAATGTGGTTACTATTATTCATTTTTCAAAATAACTTATGTTACCCTGGACCACAAAACCAGCCAAAAGTCACGCAGGTATATTTGTAGCAATGGCCAACAATAAATGTTCTTTTATTTTAAATAGATAAAATTATCTATTTTTCTTTTATGCCAAATATCATTTGGATATTATGATATATATATAGTAAAGATCACTTTCCATGAAGATATTTTGTAAATTTCCTACCATAAATATAAAAAATGTGTTATCATTAGTAATATGCGTTGATAAAAGACTTCATTTGGACACCTTTAAAAGGGATTTGTTCCTTTTTTGCATCCTCAGATTCCAGATTTTCAAATAGTTGTATCTTAACAAACCATGTATAAATGGAAAGCTTATTTATTGAACTTTCACCACATTTTGTGGTTCAGGGTCACATATTGTGTCTACAAAAACAGATTTCAGTGCTATTATAGTACAGATCCATATGATTGAAAAAACATAATATATGGTTTTATGTATGAAATATGATGTTAGGTAACACAGTTTTTTATGTTATACTTTATTTTAAGGTGTTCTCATTACAGTGCATTTATACATTTAAGTACCAAGTAATATTAATTAACTATATGTACTTACTATTGGATTAGGGTTACTTGCATGTAATTAAACATAATTAATTGTTATTATAAGAGTAAGTACATGTAACAAGTAACAAGGGCACCTTAAAATACCTTTTACCTTTTTTTTATCATGATTTGAAACTTTCAATCACAATGATTATTTTATTATATTTTATTATAAGTTTTAGTCTAAAACGCTTCTTAAAAATCATGTTTTACATGAGTACATTGTTATTCCAATCAGATTGTCCAGTTTTTTTTTATTAATTGTGTATAGTAGTAAACATTGTATTTATTTGTAATAAATCTGAATATTTATTAACATTACAACACACACACATGCATGCGCAAACACACAGTTATATTACGGTATACACAGAAATCACTGCCAATATATATTCATATTTTCTTTAACTTTATAGTTGCGGCTAATTTGGCTAGTGTAGCTTCTTCCAAGTGACAGATTAATTAGCAATAGTTTTCTCCTCTTGTTTAAGGTTGATATTTCCATTTTATTTACCCCTGGCAATGCTCGTGTTATAGTTGGGTATTTGCTATTGTAGCAATAAAGCGCTTGAGGGGGATCTTGATCAAATGAGGAGTTTACTGAACATCGAAGGAGATAACAGACAATATACAACAAATTAACATTATTAACTACGGACGAGGAAGAACTGAACAGACAGGGTATTTGAGCACACAGGAGGTAATGAGGGAACTGGAGACAGGTGGGGATCAATCAATTAACTAAACAAGAACAGAATCACTGCTCTAGGACTGTTTGCTGTGAAATTTAAGATACATTTTTATTATGAAGTTACTTTTATAAATTCATCTAGGCACCTCACTCTTATTTCTCATCATGTTTCTGATGAGGGCACATTGTATAGTGTATCAGTGTGTGGGTCGTGTGGCAGCTTTTGTTTCACAGGTCGAGTGTGTTTTGTTGTTGTTTGGCATTTAGCCATGTCTCCGGTCTGCCAGTCTGTGTCAATAATTCTGGGCCAAAGTTTCAGCCCGTGACACAGTTTGTTTGCAGAAAGATGGTGTTGAATAATCAATTGTAAAATTGTCTTGCTCTCTCACTCCTTCCTCTTTCCTCGTTTCCATGTAAGTAACTCATGCCACAAAGTCTGTTTAAAATGCTATTTACAGAAAGAATATTCTCAGGTGCTTTGAGCACTGAAGCTGCCTGTCAGCAATGCTCTCTCACGGATGTGTGTGTGAGTATATTTGTATGTATCTAGGTGATGCTGTCTAAGTGGTAATTAAACATCAGTCTGAGTGTGTGGAACTCTTGACATTCAGGAAACAGCAGACAGAGACAGAGACAGAGACAGAGAGAGAGAGAGAGCAACAGTAAAACCATCTCATCAGAAAGTCTGTGAGAGTGAGAGAAAAAGAAAAAGAAAGAGAATATACTGCTAAACAAATGCAGAAAAGCTGTCTTTTTCCAGGTCAGCTCTTAAAGGGCAACAGTAGATTGTAGGGGAGAAATATATATTAAAAAAATGAATATAATATTATAAATTATTGCAATGAATAATAGCAATTGAGTAATTTCACAATATTGATGGGACATTCTTGAACAATTCGTTCATTGTGAACAATTCGTTCATTGTGAACAATTCGTTACTTTTAAACGAATCTTTAATGTGACTCCGGAAGAACGAGTCGTCTCGGAGCTCATAAATGGCTGCTGAGGTCGTATTCTCAAGTGAAGCGAGTTGAGGCTTGGACCCAGAAACAACGCTTCTTACGTCATCACTTAACAGCCGAATTGTCTTGTCTATTCTCTTTCCGGCTCAAGACTGCACTGGTTGCACTTATGGGTCTGTCATGTGATGAATGAAGACTCAAAACACCTGATCAAGAAGTATTTTCTAGACAAGTAAAAATTATTGTCTCTAAGGGAGACAATTCTATTGACTAGAAACAATACAGAAACTCTAAGTAAGGAAAGCCTTTTATTTATTTATTTTTTTTGCAGTGAAATCGCATGATGAGTTGAGTCTGATTAAGTTTGTGGACAGAAACTGTCAGTTACACAGTCTGTGTATAAATGAAAGTACTTTTTTTTTGTTAAAATTACATAACTTTACATACCCCATGTTCCAAACCTGTATGTCTTTCTTTTCTCTGTAGAATTTAAAAGAAGATATTTGTACAATGCTTGTTCAACAAAACTGTTGTCAATAGGATCTAAAAAACACATCTAAACCATACTTTTGAGACATTTTTGGAAATGTCTTTATTGTGTTTTGCCACAGTCAGAAATTATCATTTTTGCATGGATTATGCCTTTAAAATGAACACAAATCTGTCAAAAAATTATATTATTATTATTCAGATCTTTAAATCAGTTGAAATTATTTTTGTCTTGCTCTGTGTAATTCTTTTTCTGTCCCTCCACTTGTTATGCACTCTTTGCTTTTTAGGTATCCCCTTAATCCTGCTTCTCTCATTTCACACTTTGTGCCATCATATAAGAATGCTAATAAGATCACTAGGGATTACCTTCTTTTCATTTTTAAAAACCTACTTTTGCATCTTAACCTCCTTTTGAGAGTTTTTTTTTTTCATGCATACAGTTGAGGAAGCTTCATTGTCATTCTTAAGGGTAGAAAAATAGGGGAGGAAAAACAACAGAGGACACATGGCAGGCAGATATTGACATGGCCGATCCTTGAGTCTTTGAGCTGGACTATTTGATGTTTTCCAGTCGGGCACTATTCCTTTGAAAATGAAGGGGGTTTGCCTCCACCCCACTGTCTGAACTCCCCCTTTCTCCATATAATATCTACAGGGGAAACGGGAGATTTGGGATTTCAATCAGTAGAGCTGCCATGTCCTTGAAGCAGCTGAGCCCTGGTAGCTCCTGGCGCCTCCAAAAACTGCTTAACCTGTTGTTGGCTAAAACTGAATGGGAATATTCGATTGGAATTGGTTCTTAGTGGTTTCTTTTTTCTCTTTGTTCTATTTAGCAACATAAACTGAATGGGTTTTGTCAGGCTCAATCAAAATGAGTAAAAGTCAAAATGACTAATAATAGTCGCTAACAAACTCAGATGTGCTAGCATGCTGTTAAAGAGCTGCCCCATCATTTGTGGAATTAAAGCCCCCTGGCACTACATGACAAAAGCTCCCATGTCCCTCAGGGCAAGGTCGCCGCGCACAATTCACAAAACCAAAGTCAATAATGACTGGAGCTCAAAGCAGCTGCCATACAACATTAAGACAAAGAGCTGAATGAGTGAGAACATGGCAACTCAGCAGGTAACACAGGTGTTGGGAAGCAGTAGAAGACGCTGAGTGATGTCGTGATGTTTTGGGTACACCATTTAGATTTCACAGCAATTATTGAGCCATGGTGCCCTTTAAGCTGATCTTTTTCTAGCCATTGGTGTTGAAGCCTTTCAATAGTGTATCATATATGAATCAGTGGCTTCATGCTGATTCTAACCAAGGGAATATAGTTGGATTATGACTGAGAAGGAGGACTGTGGTTTCATAATTTGAGAGATTTAATATATTCGATGAGATTTCAAGGGAAACATTTATATTGATACAATTAATAACACTTTTAAATGTAATCTTTAGCAAATTTTAAAAGGAATATCATTTTTGTCATACTGTACATTACATTATTGTACCTAAATTCACGTGTAACATTTAAAACAACATTTAACAAAATGTAAAAAATTAAAAAAAAAAAAATAAATAATAGAGCATTTTAACAAAGGTAATTTATTGTATAATGGGTCATATTAAATTATGAATGTCACAGATCACTTGGAAACAAAAAAAAGTGTTCAAGAAATAATCAAATGATTAAATATCTACATTATATTTAAATATAGATGAATATAGTATATTTAACTTGTTTTCTGTTTGTTGAGTCATCTTTGCTAAAGTTCTTCAGCGGAAATCTTCAGATTAAGAGCAGCTTTTTTTTCTCTTAAGTCATTTGAAACTTCTTTTCAATGTCCACTGGCTTCATATTGACTCAGTGTTGGGATTTTGTTATAGATATTTGAAATATAATTCATAGCAAAAAGCTTGATTTTCCCACTCAAACTGGGCTATTTGAGGTGCATTATAATGAAGCACCCTTCAATTTATCCAGTAGTGTCAGTGAAATTATATACTTTTACAGAATGTATTTGCTGTTTTAAAGAATCCTCATATACTAGAAAGATTTTAGCAAGAATATTTATTGAAAGACTTTGCAATTGTCACAGATATAACAGAACTTCTCAGCAAGACTGTAACTGAAACCACAGTTAAGAAAGTGTTTAAGTTTTTCAAGGCAAACTTGATGCTGGCTCGAAAAAACCTCAACTTAAAATTAATTGAAGTTTTGAAGGTTATATGCATTATGCATTTGAAATGAAAGAAACTCTGTAAGAAGAAGGAAAAGAGAAATAACATTTGTCCCATCCTGTGATTTTAAGCTGCTGTTATAGATTTATCTGCTACCATGGTTTGCCTAGGATTTTCCTAAATGGTTGACTGATCCAAGGAGACTGAAGGAAAGAGAATAAGGAGAGGAAGGAAGTGGTGGGGGGGGGGGGGGGAATAAGGACGTGTTAGACGTCTAGTCAAATAATGAGCTTCAAGACATAGGGCACCAGTGGATTAGAGAGATTGGTGACAAATTGTCCTTAAGGAACCTAAAGTCTTTCTCAGCCAAAGACCAATTGGCAACGTTGACTCTTTCTTGACGTACATAGACATCCACTGGGCAAGATGCCAGTCGTCAGCATGAAATCTACACTACTGTACACTACTGTTCAATATTTTGGTGTCAAAAATATTTTTTTTGTTTTTAAGAAAGTAATACTTTTATTCAGCAAGAACACATTAAATTGATTAGTTGTTTTTATTGTATTTTTTTTATAAATGCAGCCTTAGTGAGCATAAGAGACATCTCTCTAAGACATTCAAAAATCTTACCAGCCCCAAACTTTTGAACAGTAGCATATCTTATTTTATTGTAAACAATTCAATGATGCATAATATGCACTTAAAATGTAATAATGTGCCACGCATCACGATATTAAGGCATTGTTTTAGCAAATTAACTTTTGTTCTTGATTAATTTTGGTATGTTATGCCCATTTTACACAATCCAGAAAATTGCTGATGGTTAAAAAATATCAAGGAGATTTTTCTTTACTCCTGAAAATCCAATATCCTTCACATACAAATAAATCAAATTATAGAAATAAAATGGGCTGCAGCTGACATTTAAACATTTTGTGACATTTTGGTGATAATTAAAGACAAAACTGCTGGATTTTGAATTTTAAAACAAAAACAAAAAAAAAAACAGGAAAGATCGATACGTTTGGGAGAGATTAGAGTTTAGAGAGACAGAACTCTCTGAGCTTATTGCATTGTCAGCTTGACCAATGGTCACATTACATATTGCTCAGGGAATGGTGACTCAGAGCAGGTGACTCTGCTATTGAACAAAGCTATCAGACTAAGTCCTGAAAGGCTATATGTCATACTTTTTGCTGGAACAGAACATCCCTCTTTTTTCATTCCTCCTCATTCACCAATTCATCATCACACACACACACACACATAAATATTACATGTTAATTGGCACTCTTCTTTTCCCCAAGCACCTAAATTCAGGGTCTACATGGTTAATAGTTAACATTGTTGTTTTCTGACTATTATTGAAAGCAGTGGAGGTCTGTAGCTTTGTTTGCGGGCTAATGTCCTCATTAACATCGCACAGCTCACCTGTGTCTTCAGCTCGCATGCAGTCTTTGTTTGTTTTATCTTGCTTCATTGATTTATCCATCAGTGCTGCCATCCATCCATCTAACCATCCCTTATTTGTATTCTGCTAATCACCTTTCTGAAAGGAACAGTTCACCCCAAAACATCAATTCAACTTCATATCATTCCTAACTTACATGATCCCATTGACTTTTATTGTATGGCCAAAACAGATTTGCATTGCAACAGAAGATTACAGATTTTCAAATGACCTTTTTGGTGACTTCTCCTTTCAAATGATCAGTCTGTTGTCACAAAATCATCTGTTATAATTTTCATCCAAGCTCTTTAGTCTCTTTTTGTTATTTCAATAATAGGAAATGGATTGACACGTGTTCAAGAGTAGGAAGACACTTATAATATTGTGTTTCCTTGCTTCTGTTTCACACAAACTAACTCAGTCTCTTTGAAGTCCAGCCGAATGAGGAAAGGGGGCTCCTCTGCACTCATAAAGTATTCATGCCAGTGTGTGTGAAAGTGCATGCTTTGCACGTCAGCAACGCGTGTTCATGTGATTGAAAGAGAGAATGTGTGTGTGCAGACAAGTGTGTGTGGAGTATGCTGCCTATCAGTGGCGCTTTGCACAGCAGCTGTATACTGACACTGTGTCTGGGAGGGAAATGGAAAGGGGGCTGGGCTGAGGAGAGGAGAGGAAAGGGAGAGAGCGAGTGCAGCAAAGCGAGAGGGATAAGGTGAAAGCGACTCACCAGATTGAGAGAGACGCGGACTTCTGCAAGGGTTTCCCAGGAACAGCAGTAGCAGGAATCTACTCTTTTTTTCCCCTTTTCCCCCTTTTACACTGCCTTCCCTGGGAGATCTGTCAATGGGAGAGCGGTGGAGAGGAGTGCAAAAGAGAGGGAGGACATGCCCCCGCCCAGCTTTGATGCAGAGGTGAAGTGAGGGCTAAGGAGGGAAGAGGGAAAGAAATGTGTTGAAAGTTTTGGGTTGCAAACTCTTCCAATTGGTGAGAGGAAGTGCCAAACTTTGGGAAGTCGATCACCGGTGACTTGCTCTGTGGCAAAAAATGTATCTCTGCAGGAGCGCAACATACTCGTTTGTTCTACAGATACATTTTGAGGGTCGTCATGAGCATTTCTGACATCTCCTTATTGCCCTGTTCATCTCGTCGCAACTGTATCCACTTCCTCATCTCGGAATTGGCATGAAATGGACCCCTGATGACAGTGACAGTAATCACATCGCCCCGTCCTCCAGCTGACACTTTTAGCCCCCTGTCTCCAGCCCACCTTCCACACCCGCCCCGCCTCGCTCTCACAATTGCTGGGAGTCATGGAGTGCTCTCACCGGAGTCTGGAATGAACAAGTTAAAAAGCTGCTTTTCTCACCATTGTGATGATATGCCCTCTGAACTGAGATAATGGATTGGAGAGAACTGTAAGTATAATAGACTCATTTGAGTTGTTTATTGAAGTTACATGCATTTTTCAGTAGGGTTTGTGCAGTTCAACTGGTTTTTGACAATCCAAGGATGTTGGGGTTGAATCCTAAGTTTTTTTATTTTTTATTTTTATAAAATGTAATTGCTGTCAGTATTTACTCACTCTCAATTCTTTTTAAACGTGTATGACATTCTTTATTTAAACCTGTATGACATTCTTATATATATATATATATATATATATATATATATATAAACGATATCAGGGTATGTAAATTCATATATTTTTTCATTATTATATTATGCTGCTCCATTGTTGAAAAGCTGAGTATATATAATAAAGGTTGTAAAAGTGCTTCAGTAATCACAGTTGCACTGGTTTGCTCTCAGTTGCAACCCTGAAACCTCACTTCCAAATCCAGAGGCAAACTGTTGACTGCAGGGCAGGGAAAGGAGATTTAACAGGTGGATGCATCTGGATAAAGCCCAGCCTAGCGTATCGGAGCTCACTCTACCATGCTACTTTGCACTCACTCTGGTCATTCGCCTTTGTTCACTCCAGACTGATATCTCAATCTTTTAGTGTGTGCGTGACTGTGTGGTGCTTCATAAGGAGCTTGTAAAGCATTTGTCGTGCAGCCAGATGTGGTGAATGTGGCTCTCTGCCCTATGTGTGGGTGTGGGTCTCCTCTTCATGTTAGAGGAGGAGCTGTGCGTATGTGTGTGTGAATAGGTGAGGTGTGTGGAGGAGGAGGCAAAGAAGAGGCTATGTCTCCATAACAAAACCCTCTTCCTCTCAGTCCAGTATTTTTTTCCCAACCTCTTATTTCTCCTATTACGTGCCCTTCGTCTTCACTCTCAGTCTCTCTCCCTCATTCACACCCAGTCCAAAATTAACAACTGACAAGCAACTGGGAATAAAGTGCCCTGCTGTTTATTTAATTTTAATTATTTATTTAGATGTGTTTATTATTTATGTATAAATATTTTTTTATCTATATATTTATATTTGTCTATATACACATTTTATACATTTGGAATAATGCGAAAAAATATATACTGTAAACTTATAATATAAATATATTGTATATGCTTTTAATATCGGCTGGTAAGAAATACATATTGTTATTATTGATTTTTGCAGTGTATAAAAACTGCTAACTTAATTAAGCTTTGTCTCAATTTAATCATGCACATAGATATAATGCTAAGTGCTAATTTCTTTCTGTAATCTTTACCCACATCCTTTCTCTCTCTCCCTCTCTTTGGAGGGAGAGAGAGAAAGGATGTGAGGAAGAGTGAGGCATTTAATGAGCTCAAGCTTTTCTCCTCAGGCCCTTCAACCTCTTGCTATAAAGATAAAAACGTGAGCTGGAAAACACACACAGCTTTAGGTAGCTTGCATCTTTTTACCATTGCCAGACATGTATGCTCAAAAGCATGTTAACAAACCATATTGTCCATTACCATATTCTTTGCTGCTGGATTGTCATGGACTTGGAAACTGTTGCTCATTCATGCAAATTGTGTTCATCTCAAATCTTTGGAGGCCAGATATAGAGCAGTATTGCGATGCAGGTCTAATATGACTTAACCTTTTGTTTGCTGCTCTTTCACAGGGCTGCCCAGAAGCTGAACCTCTCCAAACGGAAGAAGTGCCAGCCACTTCCACCTTCCCCACCTGACCCAGAAGAGCCGTTCTTCTACACTGATGGCTTCAGTGCTGCCCTGCAGCTCTCACCCCCACCTGTACCCCCATGTCTCCTCAGGGCAGGGTCAAAGGTTAAGGACAGCCCCGGCATGGGAAAGGTACAGCAATTTTGCCACTGCTGAAACTTTTTATTTATTTATTTATTTTGGTCTCCTATACCAGTTCTTCAGAGGTTTTTGGATGGAAATGGTTTCTAAAACATGATCAAAGCCTAGATGGTCAAGGTTGTGCCAAAATTATTGTAATCTGACAATGCATAATAGGTAATGTTGAAACAATGTTGACAGCTTACATTTGGTCATTGTAGAGATGTTTTCTTCTTTATTAAATAAATGACATCATGCATAAACCCCTGATTGCCCTCTGCTCAAGAATGCCCCGTGGGTTGATCAGTTTGGCTGGTTCTCGAGTTACCATCAAAGCAGACTGTGTGTGACAGCATGGGTTGGCCCAGTTGTCCTGATTCCCAGGCTGTTGGAATTCCAAGAAGCTCCTTTGGAATGCCAGACAGCATTCCTCACTGTAAGTGACTGACAGACCATGGGAGTGGGAAAAGCAATGTATGAAAACAGAAGGGTCAGAGAATGACATCGGGGGGCATTTGAATGAAAGATATATTTCTCTGTCAGAATAGAGCTATTTATTGTGGACTGTCTGAGTGTGGAAATGCTTATGATATCCCAATGTCTCAAGGAGTCATATTTGTGCCTCGTTCTTGGATTAATTGAATACCAGATTTGTGAGCATTACATTTTGTCATCTGGAATATTATTTCCTTTAAGTATATGAACAGATCAAATCTTGTTGTTTGAGCAATGTAAAATGTAATGAGCAATGTAAAATAACAAGGATAAAATGAGCAAACTAACAGCCTTGATTCTTCAGTCGTTTAGTATCAGTGCTGGGGTTTAGTATTAAAACTACAGTAAAGTATATTACATTTACATTTAGCAGACACTTTTATCCAAAACGACTTACAAATGAGGTCAATGGAAGCAAGCAAAATCAACAAAAGAGCAATGATATACATACTGTATTAGACTAAACTAAACTAATAAAACATCTCCCTAATGAATGCATGATATTAAAATGTTGTCAAACACTGATAAGCTGATAGTTGTTTTCATATTAACTGACAGAAATTAAAATTCTATACAATTTAGTTTTAATTGATCAAAGATTAAAAAAATATATAAATAAATAAATAAATAAAATCAGTTGTTTTAAATGCTGCAAGTGAATTGTATGCATCACAAACTTCAATGTAAATGTATGTCACTTATGAAAAATGCATATTCCATATCCAGTAGGCCCTACCAACCAATACCAATTAAAAAATAATATAAAAATAAAACTAACAAATAATAATAATAATAATAAAATTTCTAATAATGGCCAATAATCCTCATGTTGTCGATATACAATATTGTGCATTCCTAGATCTCCCTGATGCGGTCTTACATGCAGTACAGGGATGAGTTGACTATAAAGCGTTTTGCTTATAAAAACGCCATAATTCTTAGTGACTGGATGATAACTGTCATGCTAAAGCATGTTGGTACCCATTAGGCAAAGCACTTAATCCCGGGTCACACCAGGGGACTGTTGCTGCAATTAGTGTACTTTGAGTCACTTTGTATAAAGAGCATCTGCTTAATATTAACCTAATAAGCTGAGGTCATGTCCTTCTGCTTTTTCTTAAATATCTAAACACATATTGCTACATCTTGACAAGTAACTGACAGTTCCATATATACTCTCTCATGGGACTCTCTAGAGCATCATGAGCATCTCAGCATGTTGCCCGCTATTTTGGGTAACAAACTCATTCCTTTCCTTAACACCCCTTGGAGGTTTAAAAGCCATGGAAGACTGAATTGACCCACATATGACCCCTTCTCCAGCACAGGTGATGCACTCTAAATAAATTCAAAGAGATTGGACCAATTAGAGTCTGGTTTAGGACGACTTCTCTGTGGGAAAGTAAGAAGATAATGTGTGTTCTTAGCATTAGATACTATAATAGACTGCTGACTCATAAACACCAGCAGGTGGTGCAGGGAGATGATTCGCTCATTAAGTGAAGTGTTGTGACATGTGGCCAAGTGTGTTGACCCATACTCGGAATTAGTGTTCTGCATTTATCCCATCCAAAGTGCACACACACAGCAGTGAACACACACACACACACACACACACCATGAACCATGGAAGCCATTTTTTGGCTTGGGAGCTCTTGGGGGTTCTGATGGGAGAGAGCTCTGTACATTCACTCCTCCCATCTACTGTACAATCCCTACAAGTACAAGATTCAAACCCACAACCTTTGGGTTACGAGTCAGACTCTCTAACCATTAGGCCATGACTTCCCAAAAAAGAGTCTGTCTTTGCATTGGCCGGGAATCAGACCCGGGTGAGAATTCTACTACTGAACCACCAATAAGAATGGTGAGGTCACCTGAGCTACTCCTTGAAATGCATCCAGACACCTCTAGAGAAGTCAGTTTATTTCATCATCCTCTTATCCACTGCAGTTGGAGGGCTGGGTGAATGAAGCATTTTCCTTCCCTTAATTGTGCACCTGATTGTGTTGATGCATTGTGCAAACACAGCATTTGAAAATATCCACAATAGGCATTAAAGGTTTTCTAAAGTCACATAAAAGGCAGGCAGCTGCAAGTTTTTAATGAGTTTTATTAAGAAAAAGATTGAAGTGATTGCTAATAAGCCCCACTGAGTTGAAGTATGTTGCTTGCAAAAGGCACTTGTAAAAGAAATGGGTATGATAACTCTAATTTTTTATTTTTGAATGAAGGAAATGTCAGAGTTCTTAGATATCTATCTATCTATCTATCTATCTATCTATCTATCTATCTATCTATCTATCTATCTATCTATCTATCTATCTATCTAATCAACATAGCTTTATTACAGTATTGAATACATTTCCTGACTAATTCTGTGATAAGAAGCCACATCAGATCACAAAAGCAAGTTATTTCAAACATTCAACTGATGTTGTGGAGTATGACATTGCAATTCATTTTATTAATGGATCCCCAAACTTGTGAAAATACATTTTCTTGACTACCATGTCATTCCCTATGTTGTAAAAAAAAAAAAAAAAAAACTTCCCGTAAACTCCAGGGGCTGTTTGCTGCTAAAAGTGTCCCTAGTGGCAGAGCTATAAAACAAGGTGTTAAACACAGACAATGGGGTACATTATTGCTTCATGAAGAAGGTTTAATAATGAACTGTTCTGCTTCAGTCATGTTTCACTTTGCTATAATATATATATATATATATATATATATATATATATATATATATATATATATATATATATATATATATATATATATATATATATATATATATATTGATAACAGTTGTGCTTCTAATATTTATATGGAAAACATGATATATTTTATATATTTTTAAATAGGATGTGTCTAAAGTGTCTGGTCAGAACAAGGCAGGTCTGTTTTCTGTTTTCCAGCCACACTTTATCACACTTTTGATGTTCCTTTTGTGGGAGCAGAAGAGCTTTGGGAATCTCCGTATTCTTCTTCTGCTTATTACATGCTTTCCACTATGAGGGGCATTCTTGGCCAGGAAACTGAAAGACATTATTCTCAAACCACTAAATAATTGTGAGAATTAGTGGGTGGTTGGAGGGTGCAATTACAGCCGTATGCTTTCAACTCAGCAGCAAATTCAAAAATAACTTGTTTCAAATAAAATCATGTAGGAATATAATTATGATATGAATATAATTGTGTGCTTTGCAGGTGAAAGTAATGGTGAGGATATGTCCTGCCAAAGGATCTCGAGACACCTCAGAATCCATGTCCTTTCTCAAAGTAGACGGCCATAAGAAACAGCTGACCTTTTTTGAGCCACCCTGTGCACGCTCCACCTCTTCCACCGCCCCAAAGATGTTTACCTTTGATGCTGTCTTTACCCAGGATGCTTCACAGGTACAGTAATGGTATAAAGACTTAACTTTTTGTCAATCAGATTAATAAAAGCAAGCATTTTACAAGTTACACCAAGGAGGTATCCCCTATTTCCTGTCTGTACTCATAATTGTATACTGAACTAAAATCTTCCCAGAACTGATGTCAAACAGGCAGGACATATATGCTGAGATCAAAGCAATGCATAAGGGAGATATTCAGTTTCGCTCGGTTTGCGAGGTAGATAAAAGGTTTGGGTTGGTGAGTTGGGGTTATCGTTCCGAGTCCGCAGCGCCTGAAGGGATCTCAGAGGAAAAGATAACAGAGCTCTTTTCTCTGCTTCCTCCTGATCTCTTTGGGAGTTTCGAGTCTTTGGGTTTCCTGTCCTAGAAACATCAGGTCTGATGATCAATGACTACCCCACATTGTTCAGAACAAAAAGGCGTTGAACGAGCATACATCAGAGGTGGTTTTTACAACAACACTGTTGAGACAACTCAAGCTGCAAAAGACACACACATAATTCCAGGGTTTGAAATCTTCATCTTTTTCCTTTACTGTATTCTGCATCTCTTTGGGATGTTTCAAGGATGAGCAAGGATCAAGTTTACAAGGATCTATCTATCTGTTTGTAATTCTATCTGTCTGGCCGTCTGTTGTTGTGTCTGTATCAGCCTGTCTGTCTGTTGTTCTGTCCGTCTATCATTCTATCTATCGTCTGACATTTGTCTGTTGTTCTGTTTGTCTGTTTTTCTGTCTGTCTCTCTCTCTCTCTCTGTCGTATCATCTGTCTGCTTTTCTGTTGTTCTATCTTTCTGTCAGTCTGTCTATACCTTTGTCACTGTTTCTGTGTGTGTTTCTGTCTGTCTGATGTTTTGTCTATCATTCGGTCTGTCTGTTATTCTTTCTGTCTGTTATTCTACCTATGTGTCTGTCTATCCAGTCCAATCTGCCTGATGTCCTTTCCATCATTCTGTCCGTCTGTATTTATATCTGTCTATCAATCTACTGTTCTGTCTATCATTTTGTCTGTCGTTCAATGGTTCGATCTGATGTTTTGTCTGTAAATTTATCTGTCTGTCTGTCTGAGTTAGAAGTACTGTATGTACAACTCATACTGTTCGAGTTATTGTTTAAATCAGGGGTTGTTTCCTCAGGCAGAAGTGTGCTCAGGGACAGTGGCAGAGGTTATCCAGTCTGTGGTCAACGGGGCAGATGGCTGCATCTTCTGTTTTGGTCAAGCCAACCTCGGTTAGTAAACATCTATTCAACCTAGTAGCCCATATTTTACTGTAATTCACTTTATTGTTGTGATATCTCACCTCCTTCTGTTACAACTCCTCATGCTTTGACAGATAATGCATTGTTGAGAATCCATTTTTAGATGGAGTAGCCATCACTTACAAGAGGCGATAGGAAAAGTGATGCAAAATACACTGTTTTGGCAGCATTTGAAATTTTCTAACAAGAATGCAGAGAAAATGCAGGGAGGGCGTATGTGTTTGAGCAGTAATAGCGGTTTGTTGAACACAAAGTGCCCTCTTTTTACACGTTGTGTTTGAAAAGCGCTCAGTTTTTTCTCTCTCATACTCTCTTGTTGTTCAGCCCTCACTTTGAGAGACTGTGTGCCTCCCACCGTGCCTCTTCTATCCCCCATAGTTAGCTTGGCTGCTCATTTGCTCTGCTTTATTGTGCTATATTCGTTATGACTAACATCCTTGTGGGTTCATTTTATTAGCTTAAGGGTGTTTTACATAGACAGTCCTATTATTAACACAAATCCTATTATAGACCTTGTCTTATATCATTATGTAGCCATTTAAAGTTAATCAATTGACAGAGTAATTTTTATCATGTCTTTGTTGACAAACGCTGCTCACTTATGACCTTTTTAAAAAAATAAGAACCATGTATGGACAACTAAAGCATAATGTAGTATTGTCTTCCTCACACTGAGTAAATAATTACATTGTATCTTCAGTCATACCAACCTTGAATGTTCAGTTACATCTTTCATTGACATTAGCTCACCTTTACCTCACAGGCAAAAGCTACACCATGATCGGCAGGGACAGCTCTATGCAGAGCTTGGGTGTAGCACCCTGTGCTATCTCCTGGCTCTTCAAGCTCATCGAGGAAAGGAAAGAGAAAACTGGCACAAGATTCTCCATCCGCGTGTCTGCTGTGGAAATCTGTGGCAGGGAGGAAGTGCTGAGAGACCTGTTGGCTGACGTTTCCACACAGACTTTCCAGAACAGTCATGGTGCAGGAATTTCCCTGCGAGAGGATCCGGTCTGTGGATCACAGGTGCATTAGAGTTTGTTTTTAGTACTGTGTGTGTAGGTCAACAAACTGACCCTATAACTCAAATAATGGAGCAAGGTGCTAGAAATGCTAAGGTTATGGGTTTGATTCCCAGGGAATAGATTAAATAGACAAATAAAAACATTATATAGACATTACATAGAGTCTCTTTATGCTCACCATTGCTGCATTTAATACAATAAAATAGTAGAATTGTGAAATATTATTACAGTTGAACAGTTTATAAACTATAATTACCACATAATTGTTTTAAATATATTTTTAAGTAAATAAATGTAATTTATCAGTTTCCTGTTTATTCCAGTCTTCAGTGTCACATGATTCTTAAGAAATTTCAATAAACTAAAGGAAATCTGTTTAAACATTATACATGTCTTTACTGTCACTTTTGATCAATTTCATGCACCCTTGCTGAATAAAGTATTAACTTATTTAAAAAATAGTTTCATACTAACCGGTAACAGTAATTGCAAGTCACCTTTCTTTGACTACTGCCAAAATAAAAATGTTAAGAAATCCAATTAATCAAAATCAAATTGCTTTTGTCTCCCTTTTCTATCTTTATCTAATGTACATGTCTTATTTTCAATTTCGACATTTGTTCAGCTGCAGAACCAGAGCGAGTTGCGGGCGTACTCTGCAGAGAGAGCGGCGTTCTTCCTGGATGCAGCTCTGGCGGCACGCAGCACCAGCAGACCTGACTGTAAGGAAGAGGACCGCCGGAATTCTCATATGCTCTTCACTCTACACATTTCCCAGTACCCTATGGAGAAGAGCACCAAAGCAGGAAGTATGGCATGCTCTGTTCATTTTTTTACATTTATTTAGAAAAGCTGTATTGAAATTTAAGCCATTTAATATATGGCTGTTGGCCATTTAAGAGCATAATAGTTGACTTTTAATGCTAAGAAGAAATGTTAAAGTAATATTTTAAGTAGCCATACCTTAACATCCAGGGTTTAAAATAATTCAATTTCAAGGGCAAATTACCTTCACCTCAAAAATTAAGTTACTGCTCCTTATTACTGTCTAAGAATCATATCATATATCTTTATGCATCATTAGTATTTTGAGAAGACTGTTACTGAGGGCAGCCGATACCTGACTTTAACATTACTATGCTTTCCATGTTCACAGATAGTATCAGTTACCTCAGTTTAGTCCCGCTGATAATTTCTCTGTGAAAATACTAACAAGAAGGGTTAGCACATATTCATTACTGGGCGTAGCCATTCTGTAAAATCAGCATGTCAACATTAGAATGGTCATTAGTATTGCACTCCCTTCACTGCAGTGCAAGCAGGGTTCTTGCCATTGACACTAGCCAGAATAGATTTTAATATGTAATGAGGCTGGAGTCTCTTCTCCAGAGATGTTTATAGCGCCCAGCATGAAATGAGAAGCTCGGTTACATTCCCACTCCACAGAGGGTTTCGGTTCTGAGCGCTGGCTTTGTAAATCCTGCCGACGTGAGGTTAATGGCCAGCATTTCAGTGTGAAATAAATGCATCTTTTGTAATGATACTGAATGAATTTTACTCTAGTGATCTACATGGGACTGTAATCTAACTAGCTGTACTTACATTTATTGCTTGCTGTTTGATGGACTGCCAAGGATATTGAATCCCCACGTAGCAAAGATCCTAAGTACAACTGCTGTCTCATAAGGTCCCCTGCAACACTGCCTCTGCTTAATGTCCAGAGACAACTAAGTCAATTGTAGGTGGACATATTTTTATTTTTATTTTTTACAGGTCTGCTTTCAGCATCGCTGTTTGAGTAGTCCACACACAGTAGCAAAATTAGCTGTCTGTCTTAACAATGTATTGTTTGGTACTGCTGATGGAGTAGAAACTACTGCTCTTTAAAACAGGACAAAAGTCTTTGCTTTTTATATATTTCGATTATGTTTAGGGTTTTGGAATGAAGATGTGCCCCATAAACAATAAAACTGTATTTAAATGAGAAACCCAGAGTCATGGACATTGGGAGTGAATTTCGGTTTTAACTTTGCAGTGTCTGGGAGTCATAGCCGTCTGCATCTTCTGGACTTGGGCAGTTGTGAGTCTGATCGGAGTCAAACACGAGATGGAGGGAGAGGCCAATGTCTGTCAATGGCTGCTCTTGGAAATGTCATCCTAGCCTTGGCCAATGGAGCCAAGCATGTGCCATACAGGTATGTCTTTTGTGATTCAATGAATCAATATAAACCAATAGCAGGAGATGATAGATCCATGTTAATGGTGGTAGTGTGTCCTCCTGGTAGTGTGTCCTCCTGATCTAAATCCGCCAGGGTTTCATTCTCACCTTCATCAAAACAGTGAAGCTAATTAGCCAGCTTTCCAGGGAGAGAATGCAGCCAGGGTGAATTGGACTTGAGGTGGGATGTAGTGATAGGAATGTGGGTCAGGGAGAAAGAGAGTTATGCTAAAAGAAAATTAAGAAATAATCACCGGAATGTGGGATAGTAAATACAGTGACATGAGCAGAGAAAAAAAAAATATTTTGAACGTTGCTTCAGAAAATAACATCCTCCACAACCAAATAAAATAAAAACACTTCAAATCAGGTCTCTAGAGAGTGAGCATAATTTTTTGCCGTTTCTTTTATTCAAGTATGATTCATAATCCTCTATTTTAAGACAACCTCTCAATGATCTTAGAGTGAAGAATGTTGTAAAGCCTAGCTTCCTTTTTGGCTAACGAGAATTTTTTTTGATGTATAATTCAGAGACAGCAAGCTTACCATGCTGCTGAGGGAATCACTGGGCAACATCAACTGTAGAACCACCATGATCGCCCACATCTCTGAGTCGCCAGCCAGTTATGCCATATCTCTCACCACTGTGCAGCTTGCTTCCCGTATTCACCGCATGAGAAAGAAGAAATTCAAGGTTTGTGATTCAAACAGATGTATTTGTTATATGAATTATGTATGCTTATGTATTCATGGTTATTTTAAAAACATGTTATGAAGAATTGCTTCTGGTACCAAGGTATCTATATAATGCAGTAATTATGGCACTAAACGTTTCTAAAAGTAAAAACTGGTAATTAAAAAAAGATTTTTTGGACCAATAGTCATTGTGAAAATGCTATATAACTGTAATATATTACTTTAACTATAATAACTATATTTTAATTGTTAATTAAAAATTAACATTAATATTTTCTTAGTCATTTAAATATATATATATATATATATATATATATATATATATATATATATATAATTTTTTTTTTATATTTATTTTTATTTTAGTATGATACAGTGACAACAGAGTATTTTTTCATTTTTTTCATTTTCTTCTTGTCTGTATACATTCTGCAATAGGTCATGACTCATTTTCCTAAATTACATTTAGACTTTTTTTTTCCAGCAGAATCATTCCAAATTTAAATAACGATTCATGCTTTGTCAGAGAAACAAATGTTATAGTGATAATTTCAATGTCAAGTAGTCAACAAATGTAATCAATGTATTTGTTCCAGAGGGAGAACAGCATTTAATCTATCCCATAACAGAGGCAATTTTCACCATAATTAAACTTCTTTTGACAGAATATGTTCATATTTTGTAGACCTAAAAAAGTCTACAACTTTTACTTGTCTAAATTATGCATAGTATTCACAACTATTTTAACTTCTCCTTTGGTGAGCACTTTTCACCTTTGTTGACACTGACATACTATTTTGTGAAGGGATGCCTCTCTGAATTTATTGTGTTCTGAGAAAGAGCTTTCTGCCAAAATATATTGATATCAGTTTGGTATGTTATTTTGTTCAGTATGCATCAAGTTCCTCTGGAGGAGAGAGCTCCTGTGAAGAGGGACACATCAGACCGAGACCTATCTACCCTCGGACTGTGGCTCTTGACCCAGACCACCCTGCAATGTTATCCGGTGACCCAGATTACTCCTCCAGCAGTGAGCACTCATGTGATACAGTGATCTATGTAGGGCCTGGTGGGACCCCTATTTCTGATCGTGAACTCAGTGACAATGAAGGCCCACCAGCATTTGTTCCTATCATTCCCTCCCTGAACAAGAGGCATGTAAAAGAGGGACCTAAGTCTGATGGGGACCACCTCAAATGTAACACCTTTGCAGAGTTACAAGAACGGCTTGAATGTATTGATGGCAGTGAGAGCACATCTGTTTTCACCATTGAAGGAAAAGGCCAACTGACAGCCTTCAAAAGTGGAGTTGAAAGTGTGACAGAAGGGGCTTCTGTATCATCCAGGACCGCAAAGTCCTCTCTTCAGAAGTCTGCACACCTGCAACATGGGGCCACATCTGAAATTAACACAACTTTAAGGCAAGATTCAGAGCCTTTTGTCAGAGAGAAAGTCTTTAGTAGAGTACCTATACAAAAGCCCAATGCCTCTTCATCCTTGCAGAGCATCTCAAAAACCTCAGTTTTGAATTCTGAGTCCAGTTTAACCATACGGGCACCTCCAGTAGGTATGAGTCAACAAGCCCTAAGGCAGGGAGAACTCCATGAATCCCCAATTACTGACAGATCCCATCACCTCAGTAGAAATCCTGTAGAGGTGAGCCACCTATGTGCTGCTCTGAGGAACAGGTGCCTTGACAGGGATGTTTTAAGGACTACAGTTACACTGCAGCAGCCTGTGGAGCTCAATGGAGAGGATGAGCTGGTGTTTATGGTGGTCGAAGAGCTGCCTTCTGGTCTGGTTCCAGACAGTGGGAGACCATCCAGCATCATTAGCTTCAATACAGAGTGTTCTTTGCAGCCCCTGGCATCTCACTCACGGTCTGTTAGCATTATCAGCAGCATCAATGATGAGTTTGATGCATACACATGCCAGATGAGCAGGTCCCAGCTGAACCAAGGTGCTACTACTAAGTCACAGGAGGAATTTACAGCTGGACATACAACTGCACATTCTTCAATCCAGTCCTGGTCTTGCAAGACAAATATTTGTACCCAAAGTTGTGATAAGACTAAAGGGAGCCTTTTATCAAAGGGAGTGCGCAAGGGACGATTCAGCAGCTCTATGATGGATTTACCTGGTGGTTTACAGACAGAGTCTTTCACCCAGCAAAGAACAAATAGTCCACTGGGTGACAGTGGAATTTGCTTTTCAGAACTAGACTATGATTCTGCAACAATTGACAAATTGTCCATATCTAAGTGCCCTCTATCTCATGACAGTACCAAAGCATCCCTCGGTGGTCCAAAGACGATAAGATCCAATAGACTCATGACCTCACAGTCTGCCCAAATCTCATTCTCCCTCCCTCGAAAAAGCACCCAAACTGCATCTTCTAGCAGTAGCTACAGCCATGAGCTACAACATCAAAGTAGCAGAATAGATGAACAATGGACCCACACTAGTAGTGGGCTGCACTCGGCCAGGAATTCTGAGTTTAAGTCTGTTAACAAACCACCAAAAAATGGCACAAGTTGGATTCCGTCTAGAAAGACAGGCGGGAATAGCAACAGTGTACCTCGCCCTCCTAAAATGCATGTGTCATCCACATCTCAAAGGGTTGTGGATGGTTGTGAAAAGTTAAGCATTAAGAAAGGGGACCTGAGCAAGATGCCTC
This sequence comes from Carassius gibelio, assembly GCF_023724105.1. Taxonomy (NCBI): domain Eukaryota; kingdom Metazoa; phylum Chordata; class Actinopteri; order Cypriniformes; family Cyprinidae; genus Carassius; species Carassius gibelio. The sequence goes on along the minus strand of NC_068390.1, from coordinate 16,746,244 downwards.
AGCTGAAGAGGGGAGCCACCACTCTCGGCATGGTCTCAGTGCCCCGTAGTTCAAATGAGATGAAATGGGGTAATGATTCCTCACAAACGAATGGTAGCCTAAATTTCTCATCTTTAGGAAAGAGAGCTTATGGACAGAAAGGTAGTATATTTCCTAAATCTGGAAGCATGTCACCCCCTGCTCCACCTATCCAAAAGTCAAACCTCGACCAGAGGACACACATTTTGTTGTCTCCAAGTGCCTTAAAGTCTGTAGGTAATGATGGAACAAAATTGTCTTCCTCCAAAGCATCAGTTTCCGAGGAGGACATTGATGTGCGAGTAAGAGGGGAATGCTTTAGCTTTAAGTCATCCAGTCTGAAGACTGCTTCTAGTCTCAGATCTCATAATGCTAAAGGAGAAAATGGAAGGCATTTTGGTAGTCTTATGTCCCTTGAAAGGTGTGGCAGTTTAACCTCAGTGGGTTCCAAACCAGTACCCTCAAAGGAAAACAGTAATGTCAGTCTCAGTAGCACTGACAAATCTGCTAAAATGGTGCCAAAACTTGGGATGCCCTGTTCAATATCAACACCAACCCCTACTTCCCCTCCGTCTTCTAGTGGAATTTGTAAGCTTGGACAGATAAAAGCCATTATATCTCCTAGATCCATTGTTGGGAATGGAAACAAAGGAAAGGCCTTGTCGAGCACTGGTTCAAAGTCTTTTAGCACCTCCACCAAGTTCCTTGCTGTGTCAGCTGCTCAGAATACCAGTCTACCTCCAACTGGAAAACCCCCAACTCGCTCTGTCATAGGCTCCAATGCTAAACAAGGAAGGGGCACTATTATGGGCACAAAGCAAGTGGTTCGTGTAGCCAACAGTCGGGTCAGTGAGTTAGCAGGTGGAAGCTCCAAGAAACACCTCAGGGGCACTGACCAAGCAGATGGCAACAATGATGGCAGAATGTCCAGCGAGACCCAACTGGCTGCTCCTTTGCCCTCTCCTTACAGCAAAATCACGCCCCCTCGCCATCCTCAGCGCTACAGTAGTGGCCATGGTAGTGACAACAGCAGTGTACTTAGTGGTGAACTGCCCCCTGCCATGGGGCACACTGCACTTTTTTATCACAGTGGAGGCAGCAGTGGCTATGAGAGCATGATCAGGGACAGTGAAACTACAGGCAGTGCATCTTCTGCCCATGATTCCATGAGTGAGAGTGGAGTGTCCAGGTCTACTCGAACAAAGGCCTCAAAATCTCCCAAAAAGAGATCCAATGGTGAGTTTTACTGTGAAACCAATCAAGGCTTTATTTACTGGTGTCCAGTTCAAGATTTATTTATTTGATGGCCTTCAAAAGTTAGAATGAAAAATAGTTAGTACAGTGAAGGTTGTTGTAAATTATGTTGTGATGTATATTTCAATTAACGAGGACCACAAATATTGCTTGATATTTCCATCCTCAAAAGGGTTGCACACGTTTTGGCAGAATGTCTTAGCCAGATTTTACATCACAGTTGTCCAGTATGACTGCCCCTTAAAGCAGTCAGTGGGGACATATGGGACAAAAATTTTTTACAGTCTGACATAAAGACCACTCATGTTGCTCCGTGTGTCATGGCTTTTACCTAAGGTTCCGCCAGGGCAATAAATATTAGTAAAGCATTCCATTTAGCCAGTCAGTCTATTTAGTCCATTTAAATTTATGAACCCAAGGTTATTAGGCATATCTGGTGTTTAATATGCATTCACCCTATTCTGTAATCTGCATTTACCCCAAAATCATTTTTGCTTTAAACCCTTTAACCGCTTGCAAGACTCATGCATATTTAAAAGCATGCCTACAAACTCTGCTGTTCATCTTTGGCCCACATGAAGAGCATTATCTGTGTAACTCCTCTAGGCCTGCAGCGACGCCGTCTGATTCCTGCTCCTCTGCCAGACACCTCTTCTCTGGGCATGAAGGTTGGTGCAGCAGCCCAGTGGGTCGATCTACCTCCACTGGGGGGTACTATGAAGGAACCCTTTGAGATCAAAGTGTACGAGATTGATGATGTGGAGCGCCTTCAGAGACGCAAAGAAAGGTTGGCAGAGGTAAGAAGACTATTTTTGACAAGTGTGTTCTATGCAGTTTGTATGCTAATTATGAAGTAAATAGCTCAAGTTTAGAGTGAAGTAAATTACTCTGTTCAAGTTGTTTTGTGTAACTTTAGTATTCAGCAGTTGGCTCAGTCCCAGTATGATGGAATAAAATCAATATTTAATTTATGCTAAGCTAAAAAGCATCAGATATCTTGAGATTCTGATGATTCTCTCAAATCTGAGAAAGTGCAGTTGTCAGGAATGAAGCTTATCTCTGTGACGATTACTGATGTTGGCTAATTGATTCTAGATTGGACTGATAACTTTAGTTAGACGGGGTGTTGACTGGTGTTGTAAGACAGAAAGAAGTGAAAAAAAGATTAGCAAAGGTCTTTCCAGAGAGAGGAAGAGATGGTAAGAGAGAGATAGAAGGAGAGAGAGCATCAGGGAGGGGTCAGGGGTGCCCGTGATGAATGAGGTGTGGCTCCACAATCTGCAGCCCGCCTGATCAGTCTTTATGGCCCACTCCACACAATGTCCATGGGTCATTAAACCGTTTCTCTGTAAGTTTCTAACCCTGATCACACAGGCAATTGTGTGGAGAAGACGAGAGTAAAAGACATTAACTCAGTCGAATGCTCTGATTTATTTTCAATTAAGAAACAGTGATCTCAGCTCGCATGTTAGAGTCTGGAATTTGCTTATAAAGAATTAGGCTGTTCAGTCCCTTGTTTTATGTGAATCGCTATGTATATGTATATGTGTCAGTAGGGGGTTGTATAACTGCTAAGTTTATGTATGTTTTATGAAATGAAATCTTATTTGCAGTGGGCATAGCATAACAGTATAAGTCTTTCTTCATCTATAGTTTAAAACCTGCTATATTTGAATATAAGAAAAATTTATATTGTTATTTTGAATTTTCATGTACTTTCTAATGGGTACCTTTTAGTGACAGAATAAACATGATAGGAATAGGGTAATCTATACTGTAATTCAATCATTCAGTAACAGATTCCCCTTGAACATGATCTTTCCTTTTAATCCCTGAAGCAAACGATAGGATTTGAGTGTTTAACCTGGATCCTAATTTTATTTCCAGCTTGGCCCTAATTAATCTGACCAAAGGGCTGAGGACCTAAATCCTCTGTATAGGGTAGGGAGTATTGAATCAATTCGGCTTAAGCCACTGCATTTTAAGTCAACCCTGAGGAGAGCCAGACATTGTGAGCAGGTGATTGGAATAGGTACAACGATTTGTGGTTGACTTTATGCAACTGACACTGCTGTCCCACACTTGCAGGGTTTGCAGTACTTCAGCGCACGCCTTAGGATGTTGGAGAAGAGGCAGCAGCAGATCAGGGAGATAAGAGCCAAGCATGAGAAGCTGAAAAAAGAGTTGGAGGATGCCAAGACTTGTCTCATGCTGGACCCCATTAAATGGATAGGAGAATGTAAGTTCCCAATTGTATTATTGTTTTATGTCAGGGTTTTCAAACTTTTTTCATTCTAATGAGTATTATGGCAAACATATTTTTATGCATGAAGTCACATCTATGCATGACTATAGAATACGCTAAAATGCTGTTGTAACTGCACTAAAATCAAAGCTATAAAACATTATCTGAAGAATATTTACTTCATATTAAGCTCACAGTTTCCTTTTTCCATCCACTTATTGTTTAATAATTAGGACTGTCAACATAATATAATAAAATATCTTTATATTGGTATATTGGTACAATATACAATCCCTGTAGTGTGATGTAGACTAAGGGCTTTAATTTGATAACTTTAATTTAAGTGTTTGAACGTAGTGCCAGAAGAAATGGTGAGGTATTGGTGCATTCACAGAAATGTCTTGAGCATTGGCTACTTTAAATTGGTGCCTGAGACAATAGTGGATGACATTGATTTTCCAGAATATTCTCCATAGATGTCAACTGTGAAACAAATTGTTGAGGTTTTTGTAATTGTGATCCTGTTTTACTGTTCCTGCCTTCAACATTTAAGCTGTAAGAACAAACTCTGAACACAGACTTTATGTTGTTTAACCTTAATGTTAACAATGAGTCAGCAAATGGTTTATTAATGTACTTCAGGATTTTCTCATACAAAAACAAATACCTTCAGTATCAAACAGGGCAAGAAAATTATTTAAAGATAATGAAGCTTAATTATGTGATTTGTATTATTTACTCTACTGAGAATGAAAAAGAACATTGCCAGCAGCAAAGAAAGCTCTGTTGATTCTGTATCTCTGTTTTATCTGTCCCCAGCTTCGGTTAGAATTACAACTATTACAAACAACCAATGCAACAGCCTTGATATTGCAAAATATCTGTCTCCCACTTTGCTAGAAAATACACTTACTGCAAACAGTATGTGGGAGGAAATCACAGGATGTAAAGGAATAATGTAGAGAAAATGGCAGGTCTATGGAGAAAACTTGTGTCTCCGTGTGTTCTTGAATCAATAAGGTATCATTTTTCTCTTCTGCAATCATTACCTGCCCGCCGGCCAGGTGATGTTTACCATTCATACTGTATGTGACTGCTGTCTTGAGTAAAGCTGTGATTGGTGTTGTCATGCTGTATAAATCAGCCCCTCTTCAGAGCCTAGTAAATTGAAGATAGTGTTTCTGCAAGCCAATCTCCCACACCAGAAAACCATCACATGCAGAGATTTTTGTTTATTTTCTGAGTGATAAAACTGTCAATTTAGGTGTGTCAGCAGGGCTGCATCTCACATCTACATTTTGTATATTACATACATTATGTAGTACAATAATGTGGATTCAATGTGTGTATTTTAGAGAGTGTTAGATTTTTATATTCATACACGCTGTAATGAGAGCTGTATTCAAATGAGTTACTGTATTAAAATCAAGTTTACAAATGCAAATTATTTATTGAGAAAACCCCCCAGATAAAGATAATTTGAAACATCATTGTAGCAGACGATGAACTCTATATAATACAGTATATTTTATGTCCATATCTGTCACGTTTCACTCAGGAAGGAGTGAGGAGATGCAAGAGAATACTTCAAGATAAAACACTTAATCATCAACAGGCATATACAGGAACTAAAAGACATCTAAGACATATAACATTTGACACATTCAGACTTTTACAGCATTTAACAGCAGACCGAGAACTCAAAACAGGGAACACTATTTAAACACAATACGACACACTTGGGAACAAATAAACTAATTAATGAAACACAGCTGGAACCAAATTCGCATAACGAGGACAGGAACAGGAAGGACCAAATAAGGAAAACAAGAACAAACACGTGACAATTTCATTGAACATAGGCCTACTTTTTATTAATTTATTTAAATAAAAATTTTTTTACTAAATGTGCCTGTTAAATTGGCTTACCATGCTCAATCAGTCAGTCAGTCAGTAAATCAGTCATTTCAAGAATTGAATGTTAAATGGTAAATTGACATCTCATATTATTAAACTGTAAGTTTATGTTTTTAAATAATAATTTTGTTTGTATTTTTCACCCTTTTTTTTCCCATTAGTTGATGTGGACCCAGATCTGGACCAGGAGTCGCAGGATTACCTGGAGGCTCTGGCCCAGGCCACAGGAGACCTGGAGTTTTGTGTCAACCTATGCAAGTCTCGTGTGATGATGGAGACCTGCTTTGATATCGCAGTGCCCGCGATCCCAGGACAGAGTGGACAACAGGAGATGGAGGTCTAAAAGAGAACAAAACAGGACTGTGAGTTACAGCAAGACCCCTTTTTTCTGGGGTTGAGACTGTCCTTCTTGGAACAACACAAATGAAGGTACTGAATAAGTATGGTTAGAAACTCCATTAAATGCTGAGAAACAGAGACCGAATGGAATAAGACTAAGAACGTTTCCTGCGATTTTGATTAAGCTTTACCAGGAAGTGCCTTAAACCCCCAAAAATCCCAAGAACTATCTTTGTTTGATGATTGGTGCTAATATTGAGACCAGCTTTCCCAAGTACACTTTGAAAAACAAAGTATTTTGCATTGCAATGCAGTGTAGTCTATTTATAAGAGCTAAAGTGATTAAAAATATTGTTTTAAATATTAAACACAAAAAAGTAAAAAAATTCCCCATACTATAATTATCATACAAAAACTTGCTTGTTTTTTTATTTTATTTACAGTCATTCTGCATAAAACCCCTGTTATACTTCACTTTGGCAAAGTATACTTTGGGGTTAATGATTGGCTCTCTGATGACATGTCATTTCCCCTGATCCAGAGCTAGTAGCCTACTTTAACTGATTGGAGCAGCTGGTGGCAAGTCAGAAATTAGAGCTGGTCTCAAACACTTCTCAGGACATCAAACCGAAGTGAGTTTGTATTTACAAATTTCAGTGTGTGTGGTATGCGTCATACTGTAATGTATGCATGTGTCTGTTCTTCTCTGATCATGCAACATCCAGCATTTAGCTGGTATCTTTTAACGTGGTAAACAAATCCACTTTATCTACCTGAACTTCAAACGATTATGCCTTTCTTTGTTGAAAATGTTCAGATTTACAAAAGGCTATCATCTGACAAATTCACAGCACAGGACCTTCTCACTGTGTCTTGTGATTTTTATCTTCAGCCTCTGATGTTTGATGATTTGTGTGTCTCTGGAGAGAAGCGTAACTGCTGTTTCTCATAAAGAAACAAACAAAACAAAAAATAGATTATATGGATTTGCAAAGGTTTGAAATGGAATATGTGGATATTTTCTTAAAATTCTTTCCTTTGTTTTTGTTGTTAAATAATAATTTAAAAGAGAGAGAGAGAAAAAAAGATCAGGCCTTTTTTTTTTCTCCAAGTTGCTGCATGACATTTTTGAGTTAATTATATATATATATATATATATATATATATATATATATTTCCTTTTTGTTTTGTATGTTAGTCTGTGATTTCTACTAATACTTTAACAGATTTGTCAAGCATTCAGACTTTTAATTTCTATGACATTTTACCAGTTTTCCTGCTTTGTACTGTACAGTTTTTTTAATCCTTTTTTAAAAACCATGTATACACTAAGTTTTCATTACCATAACATTATGAATAAAAAAATGTTTCCTCTCTGTAATTCTTTGTGTGTATATTTAATTTTTCTACATACCTATGTATTTATTTCTTTATTAGTAGTAGTATTTAATAAGTATTTTCTTTTTAAAAGCACATTCAGGTTTCTTGTGTTATAAAGTGAAAGCCTTAGTACAAATACCCCAAAATTTGTACACAAGTATGTATGTGCAAAATAATTTGCAAAACTGAATTAATTCCATAATTCCGGTTTCCAACAAATGATAACACTTCAAAAAAATAAGGTGTATATATATATATATATATATATATATATATATATATATATATATATATACTTGCATTTCACTATATCTTGCATTCTACCAGGTAAATCAGTATTACATCAATTTACACTCTTGGAGTTTATGATCATCAACATTTGTTAGGAAAATAAAAGAACTACAATGTCATTCAAAAGCAGTAAGATTTTTAAAAATGAATACTTTTAATCAGAAAGGACACGAAAAAGTGACTGTAAAAACTAATTTCTTAATTTTAAGTAATATTTCTTGAACACCAAGTAAGTATATTAGAATAATGTTTGAAGGATCATGTGACACTGAAGACTGGAGTAATGGCTGCTGAATTCAGCTTTGCCGTCACATTTAAATATGTTCAAATAGGAATGTATTTTTAAAATGCAATATTTCATATAAATTATTTTACTGTATGTTTGACCAAATAAATGCAGCCTTGTTGAGTATAAGAGACTTCTTTCAAAAACTTTAGAAAGTTTTACTGAGCCCTAACTTTCAAATAGTAGTGTGTAATGTTATATGCCCAAATAATACTAGTTAACAACCAGATGAACAAGATCACATTTCACATGTGCTGGAGAAGAGACTAATGAAAGGGGTTATATTATTATCTTTCTGAAACGCAGCAATTTTTACAAAGCTCATCATTCTGAAAATCATGGTGTGCTCTGATTGGCAAACTATCCAGTGCATTTTGATTGGCCGAATACCTCAAGCATGTGACTGAAATGTTACACCCCTTACCATAGTGTGATGGCGTGTCCCGGTGCGATGAGAAAAACACAACAACACCCAATACAAACGAGGCATTTGTTGCATCTAGTGGGGACATAAATACTTATTATGTCTTTTTAAGCATTTTGTTGCATATCACGCCACGTAAACATAAAACCATGTTTACATTTGTGATCTGAGAAAGGACAAACAACAAGCTCTACTCTACACTGCTCAAATCTCGCATTTGAATCGTCAGTGGCAAATTCTTTAAATATGAAAACATACTTACAGGCTGTGAGTCAGAAACACCAGACTCTCCTTGAAAAGTTGGAATTGCCCCACTTTATAGAAACACCCTTTGTGCATAGCTGGCATTGTAGGCTACTTTCCCAGGAAACAGCCCTCCATAAAATGCACTCAAATATTTGGGTTAAACTGTTCTGGAACAGTGTTGTAAATACAACTAAACCACTTATTTCTGTTTGTGTCCTCTTTTGGAAGGCCAAGCAAAGTAGTTTCAGCATAAATGGCTGCCCACTGCTCCGGGTGTTTGTTCACTGCTGTGTGTGTGTGCACTTTGGATGGGTTAAATGCAGAGCATGAATTCTGAGTATGGGTCACCATACTTGGCTGAATGTCACGTCACATTTTATTAAAAAAATATCTCTTTGGGTTTGATCTATGCACAAACAGCTTTTAACACTCCAAAGAGAAAGGAAAACATGAAATTGCATCATATGACCCCTTTAAAGTAATCGTTCCCTGTGGACTTGTTAAAATTTCACTGGTCACAATAGGGCAGATGAAAAGATGCTCTAACACAGATGGCTGGAGCTAAAAAAAAAATAAAATTGAGAATTTAATCATACCATGTATTGATCTTCATAGGTTTTCAACTCATTTTTAATTTTTCAAATGATGGTATTCTAGTTTAGTGATTCATTTAGGCTCTTTGGCATTGTAGGTCTGTAGACACAGATGAGACCTGAGAGCTGTAAAGGCCAACAGGGCAAAATCCCTTTATGAGTGATTCAACTGGCAGGTTATTCCACCTGCTCTCCTGTTCTCGTCAGTCTAATCAAATGGACAGAGATGTTTTAATCAGTCTCTCTGAAGACATTTATTTGTTTATCCCATAACATGTCACTGAGAGCTGCCAAGTGATCCTGTCAAATTTAGTGACTAGAAGCACACCAAATCTGTTCCCACAAAAAAGCTTAGAGGATACGATCATGCCTAAAGTTCTACACATCCATCAATTGTTGGTCTCCTACAGTGAGAACCTTTGATGTGTCTCTTTCTATATCTGCCTTCCTTTGTTCATTATGTACATGGATGGGGGAGGACAGGTACAAAAGCAGACAGTCCAACCCCCAGGCTCTGAATGTGATTGAGCTCTCCATCACCCTGTGAATATGTACAACAGAAATGCACAAAATGGAGGTAGAGTCCGTGGTATTTCAATTCCATCCTCTGACACAATGCTTCTGCTTGCATTTATATTGAAAACTTCCATAAATAGGAAAAGATTCATGACAGAGTGCATGAATAATCTTATAAAATGAACTGCGGTATATAACCACACCAATCGTGTTTTCTGCAGACTGAAGCATTAGCCAAATATCAGTGTGTATATATGCGAAACATATGGTTTTAATGCATTAAACCAGTGGTTCCCAATCCTGGTCCTGGAGAACCCCCAACACTGCACATTTTAGATGTCTCCCTATTCAGACACACCTGATTTAACTCCTCAGCTTATTAGAGAGACACCAAAATTGTGCAGTGTTGGGGGTTCTCCAGGACCAGTTTTGGGAACCACTGAATTAAACAATGAAAACAACAACAACCGCCTAATATCCTATTAACAAACCCATAGTTTATTCTGACTACTTCCACTCTACTGTTTCCACTCTGTAAATAGACATTGATTTGTGCTTTGCTTTGCTATACCGTGTTTTGTGTTTTTTTGCCTTTTGTGCTTTTGGTTTTGTTTTGTTTTTGGCTTTTGAGTTTTGTTTTGATGTTTGGTTTGCATTTTATATTTCTTATATTTTCTGCCCATGCACGGAAAGGGTACAGTACTGTACATGCATTTTGGTTAGCAGGAAAGCTTGTTCTCAACACACTGCCTTCTATGATAATTGAGGTTGCTGTGATGCCTTGATTGGGGAGCTGAAGCAGTGAACCAAGCAATGGGAAGTCATTTGCTATGAACAAGGCTTATTTCCTGGAGTGACAGGTCCAAACTGTGAGTATGTATTGGTGAATACAGTGTGATTGGCACATAGTGGTGAAAAGGTGATGTATCTTTCTTTTACTGGCACATTGAAATGTAAGGGTTAATAGTAATGGGGTTAATTGCTCCTTGTTGGGAGGAGCAGTCTGTCACGCATATTGTATTAATCCTGTCAGAGGCAGCATGTGCCCATCAAATGCATGGCAACGGTTGCTGTGGCTTCCATTTGAGAATATAGCCTTCTTTTTTAGTTGCTGTGTAGACCGGGCTCGGCTATATTCCTTCTTTTTGTACATGTACAGTACATCACTTGTGAAAGAGCAGACATTTCGTTCTGCCAGCTATACTGAGTAAAATGGGTTTTACTCAGTATAGTAAGTCTGTTTTTCTGAGTTAAAACAGGGATTTATGCAAGAAATGTTTTAAGACAAATTGTCTTTTTTTTTTTATCTTACAGGCCCTTACTGGCTTCTTCTTTTCATCTTTTTGGGGTGATGTTTATGTTGTCAGTTCAACATATACAGTACGGTTTTAAAAATGTTTTTGGAATAAGTCTTTTCTGCTTCACAATAGCAGCATTTATTTGAAAAATACAGTAGCAATGACAGCTGATTTTTTTTTTTTTTTTTGCAGAAAATGCATAAGTAATGTTTTTTTTTTAAACATAAAACGTTGAATATTTATATTCTAAAAGATTTTAAAGTGCCCCTATTATGCCTTTACGACTATTACCTTTCATGCAGTGTATCATGTAGCTGTATGTAAACATAAACTATCTGCAAAGTTGTGAAGCCGAGGATAGATGAAGTTAATGTCTGTCAAAAAAAAAAAGAAGTCGGCTCACAATTGCCGAAACGAGTTGTTAGGAATTTGAATATTATTCTGTTACTGTTCTACGTCAAAAAGTAACACATCTGCATATTGTCCACTCACGTTGTAGGTCACCAACCTGCCCACAAACACAGTAAAATTTCTCTGTGGTTAACATCATGTCGAGAAGATGCTGTATCCTACGCTGTGAGAGTAAACTTTTTTGATCACATCTCATAATTACCACAAACTTGTCAACACTTGATACTTACCACTGGGAAATATCCTGCTCCAGTCATACCTATGAATCAGTCTCATATCAGTCAGCCAGTTCAATTTCATCATCAGACTCCGACTCAAGTTGGTAAGCTATAACCATACCATCTTTTCTATGAATTGGAAAATCTCCTGGGATGTTATTCTATCATGGCAATTGGCGTTTAATTTCCAACACGCACTGTACACGGTAGACCAATCAAGAGTTTATGAATCATTTAGAAATGAGGTAAAATTTAATCTATTTTTTGAGAAAACATATATGTTTTTTGACCTTGCATGCATGTAAACTCATAAACTCAGACTCGTAAAACATTAAAAATGATATAATAGGGGTACTTTAAACATGAAAAGATACCTGAAATGTGAAATTAAAGCTGCAACCAGTAGGTGGCAGCAAGTCATTGTTAATGAGCAAGTCACTGAATCATTCATTAAAAAAACTGATTAATTCAATAAGGAAACACCATCCTGTGTGTTGTGCAAAACAGTGCTGTTTGGAACTCAATAAAAAATGTAAATTTAAATCAAAAATTTAAAAAATGTAAAATTAAAAGTGTTAATTCATACATTTAGCTTTAATCCAAACCGATTTACAGTGCATTCAGGCTATACATTTTTACCTATCAATTAAGAACTAATTGGCAAAATACATTTTAGATGACTGTTTTTGGTGTAAGTAGCCTAACTTGCATAAAATCAATATTACATTTGCCATCATGCTGAAATCTGGAGGAAAGACTGCACTCTCAGTGTTATATAGATTTACTATATTCAATTATATAAATATAAAAGACATACAGGGGCATTTTGCATCTTATCTTGAATTTTATTGGCATTCTAAATGCTTTTGAATAGACTTTCTGGGTGTTTTTTTGTGGTATACTCGATTATGTCAGATCACACAAACAACACTTACACTTATTACAATATTGGCGCAGATTTTATACAGTCTATTGCACACCTCAGCCTTGACTAGAGTGGAAAATAAAGTCAGCCGCGGTTGTGCAAGCACTTGTTTGCCCATGCCATAAGTTGTTTTTAAAAAAGTCTTAAGCTGTTTTCAAAATGGCATACTGTTTACTGCCTTCTGCTGCCCAGTATACAGTGTATACTTCTTACAACTGTTTTTAAGAATAGTGTGCGAAACAATAAGCAACAAAATGTTTCAGAGTAGTATGGTACAGTGAGCAAATGACAAATGACATAAACACCCTTAACTCAGCACAGCTGTGTAGGCTGTTATCTTACAAATAAATGTGCTAACCATTCTTTAACAAAGACTTTTTAATAATGGTTCACACTAGTAAACAATGCTGTATTTCCCAATTTAAGTCATTTCATAATAATTAACTTTACATATTGAACAGAACTGAATCAACACTGAGTTGTCTTTAACTGAACAACAATATTGTTTTCTTTTTGGCAGTTACACAAAGATGAAAAAGAATGTGGAGTATAAATTATCATATTTATATTATTAAATGGATGCTGCCTTATTGGGACAATAAAGCCCTTACTACACCTATCACTACCCATACCCAGTAACACTATTATTAATGTACATTTTTTATTAATACATATATTAGTGTATTAACGTCATCAGACAAGGAATGCCCTTCCAGAGCGAGAGCAAAAGTTGAGATTCTACTAAAGATTACCGAGACAAAAACAGTAAATACAAATATAAATTGAATTCCTCAGATTTATTTAACTATTATTGTGGAATACATTATAGTAGTAAATATTTCTAAGATTTCTTTGCCTATTATTTAAGTAATTAAATGGTATTAAAGTACAGTAAATAAGAAACAGCACTCTATTTATGCATCAGAGCTACTTTTCACCTTACTAACATCTGTTAGAATCAAGACACAATGTGAACGCTCTCATGTGCACAAGCTTTGAGCATACCTGTGCATCTGTAAGACATATGCATAATGAACCACAGCAGCCCACTAGCAGACCCAGCCTGAGGGCACTTATTCTTATCACCTGTCAGTTTTTCTAATCTACAACCAATTCCCTTGCCAGTTGACCTCTGACCTTTGTGTGTACTTTGGAGGCCTGTCTTGTGGTATACTTGTGCCCTTACTTACTAGAGCTTCTGTTTAATCTCCTCACCCTTTCCTTTCACAATTATGTTTTTCCATTAATATGAATGGTGTTTCATTCTAGCTCATGCCATTAATGTGTCAGGAGTGTGTGTTAATCACAGTCGTAAAACACAGTACTCTGATAAGCATTGTACATTGCACCAGTTTGATTAAAAAGCTTGGGTCATTAAAAAGCATGTGAAATTTTTTTTTTTAAACACAATAAGGCACCTTGTCGATGTAAAGTGAACAATGTTCATTGCTGATTTGTGTTATTGGGAATATTGCTTTAAATAAACTTGCCTGTAATTATTATTTGATTTGAGTTTGAATTAATTTGTGCCCAGTTAATTTGATTTTACTTACACGGATGTCCACTGATTGCCTTCATGATTTGGTCTTAATGTGTGGCATTAATTGGATTGTAACTGCATTGTTTTTTTTTAATCATCCTTTTCTTAAAACCAAGGTCTGATTAGATGCTTATTATTATTGAAAATAATTGGTCTATCATGGTTATTTTTACATGAATTTAAGACTGGACCACCAGTAAAAATAAAACTACCAGAATGGAAATACTGAAATCTCCTCTTTCTGTCAAAGATAAACTTTATTAAATAGTATATGTGTGCATGCATTGGTTTACTTCATTCTTTGCTGAAAAATGGCTTTTGAGTTTGCAGTTGCAAATCCATGGATGATTCTCGCATTAGAGCTATTTCTTGTTCCAGCCCATTTACAATGATAATGTCTTTCGTATTGGAATGTAAAAGCTGCTCTCACATTAAAGCCCACTGGGGTCCTCGAGAAATAAACATGCTTGGACAGACAGAGGAAGAAATTCCCTCAAATGGCTCTTGGGATCCTCAAGGTGGAAAATGTTGCTCCAGCTGAAAGAGAACAAGGTCAAATCTGAATGTTTAGATTGTTAAAAGTTCATCTAGTTTTCCATTTCTAGCTTTTCATCTTTCTTGTATAACATATCCTCTTTTATTCAGTTGTCTTTCATTCTTTTCCAGTCACATACATACATACATATATATGTTTCACTGGCTCATATTGACTAATTAATTGGAATTTTTTTTTTTTTTTTTTACTGTGTTTGTTATATAGTGTTATACAGTTAAGCTTTATTTATTTTGTTAAGATGTCATGTTTTGTAAAGTGTCTTAACCTTCTCTTTATAGAATATAGATTATTTGTATTATTATTATTATTATTATTATTATTATTATTATTAATTTCTTAATTTTTATAATGAGGAAAATGCTGTCTTAGTTTTTCAGTAACAATGCAGTAGCAGTAACATATTTGTGAAATCAATGGCCAATTTTTGTGCCTGGGGTCAATTGTGTAGACAGACTTCTGCCTCAGATAACAGAACCATGGATCTAAGGAGTCTATATAAGGGCCTGTCACCATCCAGGGGTCTTGAGCTTAACAGCCTACTAAACCCGCCCATGAACAGAAAAGAGATGGGAAACCATCTAATGTCTCTTCAATCCCAAAGTTCAAATGTACTTTCGCTGCAGGGGATCTGTTGAGATGTTAATAAAGTGTTTCTGTTTCCAGAAAGGCGGCTTTGTTTCTGTTCAAAGGCCTTTAAAGCATGTTATATTTATAAGACATAGAGGATGGAAATGAAGGCTAAAATGTAGAAAAGGACTGACAGCAATGTGTGCAGTGGCATGTGTTTTTTCCTTCCTAATGTTGCTGGCCTCCTTGGCAATTACATGACTTCTTTTACTAATTGGAGTTTATCACTGAGCTGCTTTTCTTTACCACTTTGTGCACTACAGAAAGGATTGGCTACCTATAGTTTCAAAACCTTCAGGACAGTAGATTACAGTGACCTACAATTTGAAGTACCTTTTCCCAGGCAATTCATATTGTATTTCTTGTTTGTTTTGAACTTTTTATGAACAGAAACCGGAAGTGTCAATATAGGTCAGTTGATAAACCACAATTATTTGAGATGTTTGAGTAGTTATTGATGAAAAAAAATAAATGTGGTCACTTCACAACTTGAATTTTTGTTGTTGTTGTATTTAGTATATTTAATTTGGATTCGTTTGGATGGATACAATACATTAATTATTGTATACATTGATTTAATTTTAACTGAAATAATTTCAAGTAATTTTGGGACCCTTTTTAAAGTTTGCTGAGGTCCCTGGTCAGTCTCGGTCCCCTGGTTAAGAACAACTGCTTTAGATCATTGCACGTTTATGCACAATTTTAGTAAAGTTAAAAGGAAAGACATTGCACAATTTATCTTTACTTGTCTTTATATTGCAATATATGTGTGAGTTTCTGTTACATCACACAGCTTTAAAAAAAACAGAATAACTGTTATATGAGCAAAATAACTAGGCTGACAGCAGTCTTGGTACTGCCTTCTTCTACAGAAAGAAAATCGATAAGGTTTGGCTGTTCGGAGTGCTGCTCTGAATTACAAGAGGCTGTTTTTTTTTTTATTAGAAACTGTACATCGTTGCTGACTTTGAAGGAGCAGGACCCAAAAATGACATGAGGGCAAGTAAATATATGATCAGAAATGACAGTTTTAAGCCTGTGGCTTCTGATAGGTGTAGTGTCACTCAGTCCCCTTCACAGCCGACAACGTATTGATTTGGGCATCCTCTTAAGTTATCATTATCCACTGTAAATGGCTTAGTCAGTGAGTGTATCTTGCAGTGAAGCTGTTAGAGATATTTGACCTTACTTGCCAAATGGTTTTGTGCAAGAAAGTTTAGTACAGTTCCATGTTACCAATCTTTTTGACATCTAGCCTGAGAACCATTGATTAAAATCTTCTTATCGTCAGTCCCAGCAACTGAACCCTGAACAATGTAGAAATGCTGCTGCACCTGCATTGATTCTGATTCTGTCCTACTAGTGTGACCCAAACAGCTCCAGTTTCATTTGTTTTGAGTCTGTATTGCCTCAGAAGACACTAAAACAGGCACAAACAAGCTGTGACTGAGAAGATAAGGCAACTATTACCCGTCACATTCCACTGAGCCATGAGGCTTTTGCATTCAGGACACGGCTGGCCATCCATCCAGCCGTCCTTTTTGCCTGATGTTGTGCTGAAATAGATTCCCCTGTCTTCATCCCACTGCACCTCAATTATCCATTGCGAGGTGGATGGTGCCGATGAAAAAAGAGAAGAGAGAAAAACTGAGAGTTTTCATATACACTGAAAGATTCAGCCCCCTCCTTATGCTTCGATCAATCCTGGCTGCTCTCCATGTCTCCCAGACAGCATGTTCTCACAGAGGGGAGGCCTGTCAATTGCCAAGACAGCTTTTGTGAGGCTTGCTTGTGCTGCCCAACTGTAGGATGAGCAAACTGCTTGAAGAAATAATTTATGTAACAGTGAAATTCTCTCAGTATTAAAAACAATGAGAGCCTGGGGTTTAACTTTATGGAATGAATAAGCTTCTGACATACAATGGCCCCATAAAGTGGCTCCCAAAAGTATTTGGACATTGAAACCATAAAAAAAAAAAATCATGAATTGAATTGCATTATATCCCACTCATTTCAATTTGTGCAGATTATGGGAGTCATTTCCAGTAAACTATCAACAGTAAGATACCAACCATTGGAGGTTAAAGGTTTGATTTATAATTGCAGTAATAAGCATTTTCAAAAAAAAAAAAAAAAGGGGGTACAACGAAAATAAAAAAGACAAAAGGGCAAAAAGAAGTTTACTTGGATTACAAAGTTTCAAACTATAAAACAAAATATTGTTGAAAATTGACACCTTTTTGTTGCCAGTATCAGTGAAACATTCTCATATTTAAATCGATTAACATTTCTTCTTGGAGAAGTATGAACTGACTTCATACATCCATTCAAAATTACTTTGAGAACATCTTATTAGTAATTGTAAACGTTTTAGGAAAGACTTTTAGTTAAAAACTGCTATTGGTTTAATCTATTGATTCTAATGCATTTTCATCTACGCATTTAGCAGATGCTTTTGTTCAAAGTGACTTACAGTGTATTCAGGATATAAATATTGGGTTTTGTTTTTAACAGTATGTGTGTTATTTGAGAATGACATTTTGCACTGATAACACAATGCTGTACCATTCAGAAATTCAGAAACTTAAGCAATAACATTCAGAAATTTTTCTGTCACTTAATTGTACAAATACACTTGAGGCCACTATATTACATTGGCATCTATTACATATACTACATACAGGGCAGCCAGAGTCAGAATAACTTGATTTGCAGAGAGAAAAAAAACAAAACATTATTTTCAAAACTTGAGTTATGAGCATGGAAAGAAATTGCTTTGTTTCAAGAGGATCCTTTACTGGTGATATGAAATGTATACATGCTAGCATAATGTAGGAGTCTGTATTTTAGCTCCTGGGTTGGTGTGAGAGCATTTGCTTTTGAGTGGTCACAACGTCACATTTACAACCGCAGCAGTTGTCTTATACCCCCAATACTGGACAAATACACTTGTAAGTTGTGTTTGAAAAAATCTGCCCCCTTGGGTTAAACAGGAATGCCAGTATCTATTCTCATGAAAGACTCTTCAAAGCCAGTCATTGAAAATATGATTTACCACTGACTAATTCAGTATAATGGTGTTATGAGATAATCAGCATCTGTCCAGGAACTAGCATGTTTAATTATTTTGTTCACGTTTTTTTTTTCTTTTTTTTTTTCTAAACATTGACACTACACATGACAGGTAAAGGATTTCTCGCTTTCAGTCCAAAGGATCTCATTCATTTACATTGAAATGTAATATTCTGTGTATTTTAATACTGAATATGTCTCATATTCCCGGCAAGGTTAATTTAGTGTAATTAATTCACCTCTCAGTGAAAAAGATCATGTATTTCATAGACATTAATGAGGTTAGTCTGCTGATTGCTGCTGGCTGGAGCTGTAAGCTAATTGCATTGCCTCATCCGACTGTGTTTCCTCTGTCTCCACTGACAGTAAACTGAATACATCACTATGAAGTGAGACTGTTTACAGAAAGAGTTTAAAATTGTTTAACATGTTATGGTTTCCGAGTTCAAGTGAAGGAAGATATTTTCAGATTTTCATCAGGATCATTTTAATTATTTTCAGTGTGGTTAATTAACATAATTTTCATCTATGAAATACTTTTCTTTTATTCTATATCTTACCTTTCATCCGGTGCATATTTATACAAATAAT
This sequence comes from Carassius gibelio, assembly GCF_023724105.1. Taxonomy (NCBI): domain Eukaryota; kingdom Metazoa; phylum Chordata; class Actinopteri; order Cypriniformes; family Cyprinidae; genus Carassius; species Carassius gibelio. The sequence continues at coordinate 16,727,497 of NC_068390.1, read as the reverse complement.
ACTTTGTATGGCCTCATGAAATAAAATGTAAAAATGATGACGCAATCACTTCATTAATTCAACACCATTCAAATCTAGTGTTAAATACACAGTTTCTAGTCTCATAGTTGTTCTTACAAATTATTTGTCTTAAAGACGAGGTATGTAATTTCTGCCCCACTAGAGGCACCAAGTGTAATTACAAAAATAATGACAATTTTATGTAATAAAAACCTGTGCTCAATTCTACGTATTTCTGTTTACACACTTCACTTTTAACAGGGTGAGCCCCTGTCCATCGCAATAGTCTTGCTTGGAATGCACTGATGTGAATTTAACTGTTCTCTGAATTGTATCATATTGCATTAAAGTAATTCCTAAAAGACCCTATCATTTCTAGTTCATAAATGTTAAATTACTGATTATACAGGCTAAATATCTTCTCTCCTGTGACAATGTAAAGTTTGACTATACTGTGTTTGTGTGTCTGTGTTTGACCTCAGAATCAGTTTGAATATTTTTGTCTGGTCTTAGTTCTCATAAAAACACAATGTAGTGTTGCCATCAGGGAGAATTACAAAAAGAATTGGATAAAAATCCATCCATCCATCCATCATCTTCCGCTTATCCGTGGCCGGGTCGCGGGGGCAACAGTCTAAGCAGAGACAGCCAGACTTCCCTCTCCCTAGCCACTTCTTCCAGCTCTTCCGGGGGGACCCCGAGGCATTCCCAGGCCAGCCGGGAGACATAGTCCCTCCAGCGTGTCCTAGGTCTTCACCGGGGCCTCCTCCCGGTGAGATGTGCCTGGAACACCTCCCTGGGAAGGCGTCCAGGAGGCATCCGAAATAGATGCCCGAGCCACCTCAGCTGGCTCCTCTCGATGTGGAGGAGCAAAGGCTCGACTCTTGAGCTCCCCCCCAGTAACCGAGCTTCTCACCCTATCTCTAAGGTAGCGCCCAGCCACCCGACGGAGAAAGCTCATTTCGGCCGCCTGTATCCGGGATCTTGTCCTTTCATCATGACCCACAGCTCATGACCGTAGGTGAGAGTAGGAACGTAGATTGACCGGTAAATCGAGAGCTTTGCCTTACAGCTCAGCTCCTGCTTCACCATGACAGACCGGTACAGCGACCGCATTACTGCAGAAGCTGCCCCGATCCGTCTGTCAATCTCACGTTCCATCCTTCCCTCACTCGTGAACAAGACCCCAAGATACCTGAACTCCTCCACTTGAGGCAGGAATTCTCCACCAACCTGAAGTGGGAAATCCACCTTTTTCCGACTGAGAACCATGGCCTCGGACTTGGAGGTGCTGATTCTCATTCCAGCCGCTTCACACTCTGCAGCAAACTGTCCCAGTGCATGCTGAAGGTCCTGGTCTGAGGAGGCCAACACGACAACATCATCCGCAAAAAGCAGCGACGAAATCGTATGGTCCCCAAACCGGACACTCTCCGGCCCTTGGCTGCACCTAGAAATTCTGTCCAGAAAAATTATGAACAGAACCGGTGACAAAGGGCAGCCCTGCCGGAGTCCAGCATGCACTGGGAACAGGTCTGCCTTACTGCCGGCAATGCGAACCAAGCTCTTGCTCCGATCATACAGGGATCGAACAGCCCTAAGCAAGGGGCCGCCGACCCCATACTCCCAGAGCACCCTCCACAGGATGTCGCGAGGAACATGGTCGAATGCCTTCTCCAAATCCACAAAACACATGTGGACTGGTTGGGCAAACTCCCATGAACCCTCCAGCACCCTGGAAAGGGAATAGAGCTGGTCCATTGTTCCACGACCGGGACGAAAACCACACTGTTCCTCCTGAATCTGAGGTTCCACTATCGGCCGAATTCTCCTCTCCAGTACCCTTGCATAGACTTTCCCGGGGAGGCTGAGAAGTGTGATTCCCCTTATAGATTTCAACACACTCTCCGGTCCCCCTTCTTGAAAAAAGGGACCACCACCCCAGTCTGCCAGTCCAGAAGTACTGTCCCCAACCGCCATGCGATCTTGCAGAGGCGTGTCAGACAAGACATTCCCACAACATCCAGAGACTTGAGGTACTCGGGGCGGATCTCATCCACCCCCGGTGCCTTGACACCGAGGAGCTTGTTAACTACCTCAATGACTTCAGCCTGGGTGATGGACGAGTCCTCCTCCGAGTCCCCAGCCACTGTTTCCTCAACGCAACACAAGTCGGTGGGATTGAGGAGATCCTCGAAGTATTCCTTCCACCGCCTGACGATATCCCCAGTTGAGGTCAACAGGTGCCCATCTTCACTGTAAACAGTGTTGGTAGGGCACTGCTTCCCCCTTCTGAGGCGTCAAACGGGTTGCCAGAATCTCTTCGAGGCCAACCGATAGTTTTTCTCCATGGCCTCATCGAACTCCTCCCAGGCCCGATTTTTTGCCTCCACGACTACCCGGGCTGCAGTCCGCTTAGCCTGCCGGTACCTGTCAGCTGCCTCCGGAGTTCCACAAGCCATCCAGGCCCGATAGGACTTCTTCAGCTTGACGGAATCCCTTGCTTCCGGTGTCCACGACCGGGTTCGGGGATTGTCGCCTCGACGGGCACTGGAGACCTTACGGCCACAGCTCCGAGCAGCCGCAGCGACAATGGAGGTGGAGAACATGGTCCACTCGGACTCAATATCTCCAGACTCCCTCGGGATCCGGTTGAAGCTCTGCCGGAGGTGGGAGTTGAAGATCTCTCTGACAGGGGGCTCGGCCAAACGTTCCCAACAGACCCTCGCAGTACGTTTGGGTCTGCCGAGTCTGTCCATTTTTTTGGATAAAAATGTTCAAACCAAATCCAACTAATTTTCAAAATAAATCAAGGCATTAGCATCAAAACATAACTACAAAGTTTCTCATTTGTATGGATGTCAGAGAGGTCTGCCTCTAGGAACAATAACAAATGCTGTTTAAAAACCTGCAAATGGACCTAACGGGAACTTGTTTTCATTTATTGTCTGGTATTCAGCCGGCATTTATTTATGCCTTTGGGGGTCATTTATCTTTTTAGCACACAAAGGCAGTAAACAATCACACTCCTTGAAAGACAGAATAAAATATGAATACAAGGATTTAGTCAGGAAGTCATAGCAAACATGATTTGAGAAGTGAATGATTGCTGAAAAAATATTTGAAAGGGATTATTGTGTACTTTCTGTTAACAGTCATAAAGTTAACTTCTAGATTTTAAAACCACATGCATCTGTCACATAAAATTGAAATGCCATCCTGCTTTATTCCTTGATGTAATAAATTGTAATGCATCACAAGAGTTTCTCGGAAAAATCCAATCTCGTTGGAATAATTTATGTGGAGAAAATATTACTGGCTTAATTAGTATCTAGAAGCTGTGAGACAGAGGAAGTTACTAGGAGGCAGTAATTAGCAGTTGTGCTCATTTTAAAAGTTTAAAAGCATGTATGCAGTCAGCTTTTGAATATAAAAAAATCTGTCTTAGGTTAGCTTAAGGACTGTAAACTCACACATTGACTCAGCTTTCGCAATTTACAATTTGAATTACCATATATACCTATATAAGAAAAAAGTGAGATATCTTAAACTATGTTTACCCTGCAGTAGAGAGAGGTTTTTAACCATTTCCATTAGACATTACAGTCTACAGATTTGCTATACCAGCAGCCACACTGTTTGTGCTTAACAGTGTCAGTAATCTAGATTGATTGCTGTAAACTCCTGGTGCAGCACGGTAGGGTGCATGTGCATGCTGTAAATTCACTTAAGGCTATACAATGTTGTGTTTCGTTTGTAGCATCTGTAGTTTTATGGCAAAACTTTAAATGGCAGGCAGTATCACTTTCAGGAGACATATTAAATTGCATTTATGATCACGGTGTGTTCGAAGAAGTATATTTAGGGCATTTTGACATTCAGTTGCTGTGTAAACCTGTCATATGCAGCTGTATTTGAGCTGAGGTGAATACTGGATTTATTTGATAGGACTCCTGGGGTTGCATGTGCATTGCTTTGCTTGCAAACAAGGTCCCTTTTATCTGGGTACTACAGAACTTCAGAACGATGGCTCCTGCATCAGCAGCATCGTCACATGCATGTACTTTTGTGAACACATGTCAAACACTGACAAGGAAGGGAAGAAATTGTTGAATAAAGTTGTTATTTTTGTTTACTTTGTGAACAAAAAGTATTCTCATAGCTTCGTAATAATAGTTACATCAATGATGTCAGATGGACTATCTTAACAATGTCCTTATTAACTTTCTTGGCCCTGAACATGGTAATTGTGTTGCTGTCTATGCAGGGTCGGAAAGCTCTCGGATTTCATCAGAAATATATTAATTTGTGTTCCGAAGATAAACAGGCTTGAAATTATATTGTATTCTTAGAAATTAGGAAATGCCATAACATAAGAATTAGCAAATATGCTCTCATACAGCACACAGTGAAGTCATGTATTATACTCTGTGGATGTACTTTTGTGAACTTTTTGAAGCTTGGAAGAACTCCAGTATCCGTTATTGTAATTGGATGGAAAAGAGCAACTAATACATTCTTTAAAAAATTTCCTTTTATGTTCTGTGGAAGTCTAGTCTTAGAACAACTTACTAGTGAATTAGTAAATTACGTTCATTTTAGAGTGAACTATCCCTTAAAGGTTTCCAAGTAAATGCAGATTCCTTGTGTCTTCAGGTGTTTCTTTGAAGATGGAAAGGGATTCAGCTACACAGCTGAAGCTGAATATTCTACCTTGATGGTGGAAAGTTCAGGATCAGTGATCTGCTGTCTGTGTTAGTTCTACCATGAGTACTGGTCCTAAGGACAGTTGAGATTGAAAAAAAAGTGGATGGAGAAAGGAAGGGATATGGGATAAGGACATCTGTGAACATGTCTAATTAAACCTGAGAAAGCTGCATGAGAAGAACAAATGTAGCATTGAAAATTAAGAAACAAGTATAGAGGTTGTTTGAGTTCAGAGATGTAAGTTAAGGAAGAAGATGTGAGAGATGAATCATATTAGGATCCCAAACCACAGCCCACAGCGAGACCTGCTGCTAGAAACATCCAGATGTGTTAGTGAGTGTCACATCCAAGGGCTAAGTGATGTGAGCTGAGATGTGTGTAAGTAATGTTTATTTCTATAGCAACTTTCAAGAGCAAATGTCACAAAGTGTTTTACATCAAAACTGTAAAAAAAATAATAATAAACAAATAAAAAAGTCATTAGGCAAAAGCAAGTTTGAAAAAGTGAGTTTTCAGCTGCTTTTTAAAAATGTCCACAGATCTCAGTTTCAAAGGAAGATCATACCTCATCTTGGGAGCAACTACTTCAAAGGCACGGTCTCCTTTTGTCTTCAGTCTGAAACGTGGAACAACAACTAACAGGATCTGATTTGAGGATTCCAGATTCTGAGGTTATAGGGTTGCAACATCTCTTTTATATATTCAGAGGCTTGACCATGCAATGCTCTAAACATCACAAGAATTTTAAAATGAATTCTAAATTTGACAGGGAGCCAATGTAAAGAAATTTAAATTGGGGTTATTTGTAAAATGTATGGAGAACAGAAAATTACTTATTGATGCTTACATTATTTGCATTTGTTGCACAAATGAATCAAATGGAATAATAGACTACAGCCGTGATTAGTTAAATTATTAACTGTTAACTGAAGGGATGAAATATACTTTGGCTCTTGTATTTATGAATTTAAATGACTGAATCCTGACCATTTGAAATGCTTCATAATGATAGTAAACTGCAAAATATTTGAATTAAAAAAAGAAAAAAGAATGACATTGTTGCACATGATCAGGGCTTCCACAGTGGTCATTTAAAGGTACCTTGGCAATGCTGGACTGGAGATTCCCCTGGGGTTGAGGATTTTTTCCACAGAATGACAGACCTCCAGACACACTGACAAAATGAAGACACAGATACATATTCTTGCTTATGAACAGCTTGCTTCTGAAGATTTTCATTTCTGTCCTGTTCAAGTTCTTCCTCAAGTGCACTCACATCCTGCAAGTACTCCACTGAAAAAGATCAAAATCGCATTTAATATTTTTTTTCTGCCATTCTTCTTAGAAAATATACACTAATAATCTCTTTGACCCAGTGATGTCTCGTGAGAAAGCTCCAATCAGCTTTGCTGCATCCTGATGTTCATAATATCAGTCTCACACAATTCAAGCCCACACAACCTCTTCACTACATGACAGAACCAAGGCTCTTGTTTTTCTTCCAACCTCCATTACCACAGACATGCAGAAATAACTCATTCAGCAGGAAATATCACTCCTCCCTGAAAGCGACTGGCAGTGTTATTTATCAATTGAGCTCAATGTATTTGTTTTTCAATTAGAGAAATTTATCATATAGATAAGAACCTCTGAAATGCTTATAACTTATCATTTTTAACTTTTCATTCCTTAATGGATCTTCTCCTGAGTGCGATCGTCTCCCTTAGTAAATGTAGTGTACTGTAATAGGTAATTAGAAAAGCAGTTTTCACTAATTGGAATGGATTGATTGATTAGTTCTAAAAGACAAACATTAATATTTCATTGATATGAGAATATCACAAAAATATGGAAGGAAATAATGGCAACTCACAATTGCAACTTTACCTTATATCTTGCAATGTGATGATCAATAAAATTCTCAGTTTTATTATTTTTACTATGAGATGGAAACTGGCTTCATATAAATCTGTTGTGTTAACCACAAATATTCAGTCTTTTTATAATTGCACTGCATTAATAAAAGGTTTTTTTTGTTTTGTTTGTTTATAATTATTATTATCAGGGTATCACATTTTGCTGTTTATCCTGCTTGTCATAGATCGCTCCAGTCAAGAAAATCTAGACACATCACCGATTACCAGCCAGGAAGAGGCATTGAAATCTCTTTCTGCCACTGAAACCCAGCCACTGAAAGTTACAGCTAGTAAAATCTAAACTATTAAAGCTATAACAGGGAGAATAAGCTGTATCGTGACATTTCTGGGAGGGTTTTAACATTTACAGATGCAGCAAAAGCCAAACCATAAATGGCTAAAATAAATAATCTGAATGGTGAATATAACATTATAATATAATATAACAATATATTACACTTGACCAGTAATGTGCTACTTCATTCCAATAAAATTATTAACGCTTGTTTATATGAGAGAAAAGCAAACCAGGTCATGGAATCTGCATATGCAGTAAAGGCCGTTATTCACAAAGTTCTCCTGCTGGGCATATAGATGCTTTTTTAACTAGAGTGTGACATTTAGCATAAAACAGACTGGCAGGCTGTGAACAGTGTCTTTATAGGCCCCAGAGCTCACAAGCTTACATATGATGCAAGTGAGTTCATGAAATCATGAAATACCAAACCCAGGAGCTGAAAGGTCAAGGTCATTGGAGGACAACTCAAAACTATTGTACTACTGAAATAAACACTTTTGCTCCATTTCCAACCAGAGTCAGACAGATCTTATTTCAATCATCCCCTCACTGTCTACTCTCGCCTACATTTCAGGTGAAGGTAGGAGCATCTCAAACAAGCTTAATCATCAAGTGTGTGGTCTCGTAGTCTGGTCGAAATCATCTAGTGCAGTGTTTCTCAACTTCCCGACTCGCGAGACCATTCTGAGTGGGTTGCGGAGTTCACTAGCAAAGAAATGACATCAACAACAAAAAACGTAATTCTAAATGCCTTTCTGATGCAAGACTTTTATTTTAAAAGACGTGCATGAAGCTGTTGACACTTCTGTGTTCTATCGTTATTTTCCTAACTTGTCATGAAATAAAAAGTCTCTAATTTCAGAAAAGCGAAGTATGTTGTTCTGCCAGATGTTATACCATGCTCTCAGCCCGCACTCTTCTATCTTTAGATTACTGCAAAGTTAATATTAAGACTCTTAAATGTAATCTTAAATGAATATTCCTTCTTCAGACTGTAAAGCTTTGATTCCTAAATTTACTTGTAGCAATTAAAATGATTGATTTCACTGTTTAGCATTTTACTGTTAATTTACATAAACTAGTTAGAACATGTCCTATAATAGTGTAATGTGCCTGTGGAGACTGTTATGTCCGGTATCCATCAGCTAATGTTCATAGACTTAGGAAAAGTTGCTGTCCTTTTTAATAAAATGTCCATTTCAGTTATTCATGAAGAATACATCCAGTTAAAGATGCATGGGACTTTTTGATTTGGAATTTGGGACTCGACTTTGTGGCCTCCTAGAGTATTTGTTGAGCAAGGGCAGAACAGCAGGTAGTTAAGATAGAAGAGTTATGGCCAAGTCTGCAGCTCAGTGGAGATCGATGGTCCTGGTGTGGATGGTGCTTAGATCAGCAGGATGGAGCTCCAACCACTCTAATCATTGTCATTGATCGATGTGCTGGCTTGCTTTGCTTTTTATCTGAAGTTTTTTTGTTCTTTATTTAATGAGATGTCTCCGTTAAAGATTTTCACATGCACAGTATGAAATAAATGAAGACTTAGTCAATACAGAAAGAGAAAGACAATGTAACTTGTTTTTGTTTGTTAAATTTAAGGATTGATTGAGGTCCAGTTATTCTTAAAGCATTAAAGACTGTAAATAGATAGAGTTTTAATTTGAATGCTTTTCATCTCTCTAACACTGTGTCAATTCCCTCTCCAATTTCACTCAATCTTGTGGTAGTCAGTTTTTTTGTTTTGTTTTTTGCACAGACATGACATTTTTTTTAGCAATGTTGGAAAGCACAGAAAAGTAATATTGATAATTCGTTCCTGTTGGATAGGTTGTATGCTTTCATATCACGCTTGGTTGTTGTATTTAAGGATTTCAATTTCAGCCTGAATCACAGTAATGGCAAATATATTCCATCTGCTTCCAAGCTTAACGGTTAATAACAACAGTTCAGACGCAACATGACTAAATGCAGACAGAATCTTTTGACAATTATTTAGATGATTACTAACATTTATCTAAGGGCTGTCAAAGTGCAGACACCTACAGAAAGAGGCTTGTAGATGTAGGACTCCTTTTTTAAGAGTGTACTGCTGATGGGAGACCCTCATGTCATGCTGAGGGAATTATGTGTCTATTCATCAGTAGTTTTATATTGTACTTGTTTTATCTGACTGCTTCATTTGCAACACTCACTGGGTTTCAGATGCAATTTTCAGTGCATCTTAAAAGTCTTGTACTGTTATTGTAATTTATTTTTGCTTTAAATCAGAGTTTATAATGTAGTGAGTGATTTCAGAGCTGCTGGGTTTGATTCAAGGATCACAATTTTATTTATTTATGTATTTATTTTATTTTAAAAGGGACAATGTATATTAATTAACATGAGCACTCAGGTCCATCACGGAAATATGCAAGACTTAGCCACACAGGCTAATTTTCATCTGCAGTACCTGGCAGGTTGATAAAAAAACAAACATATTCATGAACATAAAAATAAATAAAAAAACTTTACATATAAAAAACAGAATCGTGCAAGAAATCACTAATTAAAATTACAAAGACATGTTTGATTATCCAGTAACCACCCATTTATCGATTCAGAAAAAGAAGCAAAAGATGCAATATTTCTTAGTTCTATAGGTACAGTATAATATTACAAGCATGTACTGCTCTATAGGGAAATGTAGACTGTCCAATATAACTTCTTCTATGTGGTATTATGCAGTCCCCTCTAATGGCTCTAGTAAATTAATAAAAATGTTGTCTAATGATTTCATTACGTGGAAGTGGGGCCATATGCTTTGAGGATTTTTTAAAAATCCCAGTGCAAAAAATTATAGTTCTGTAAAAGTCATTGTTGCTGTCTGTTGCCTTGGATTAGTAAACACTTAAATGCAGTCGTATTTTACATAGTGATGCACATATCAAAGCAAGCACCAACAATTACTAATAAACTTTGTGAACAACTCTCCCCTGCCAACATTCAAGTCTTGGTTGTTTTAATTAAACAAATGCAAAGCTTAAAGCATCTCTAGTTTGTGATAAGATTCTAACTCTGCATATTTATGTTGAAGATATTAGGTTGCAACCTAAAAGATCAATAATTTCAGTCCCTTTTCTTTGTAATTTCTCAAGTATTCATCATGCAGTCTAATCTTGTTTCATGACTGCACATTCTCTCAGTACATGAATCATCTAAAGTGCTCCCACACAACGTTTTACTAAAATGATAACCAGTTTGCATTATTCATGTTGCAAGCTGTAAGTGCCCACAAATGCAAAGCACCATACAACTGCAATAAAGGTGATTGGTCCATTGCCAATGTTAAAACATTACTCACCTGCCTCAGTGGGAACCAGGGGGCCTATTTCCACATGTAACCATAGATGTAAGGGAATAGTCCAGCAAAAATACACCATACGGTTTTCACGCTCATGGACAAGCACAAACACGTGCACATACTGTAATTATATTATCTTTCATTTACTCATAACCATTAATCCAGAAGAAGAAGCTTTCTGTATAACATTTAAGAATGAAATGCACAATATTTTGTTTTATAGACTACGCTGTAAAAAAAAATATTAGTGAAATTTTAACTGTATTGTAATATACTTTATAGGAAAACAATCCCTTACTATATAGAGAGAAAAACTCTGTGTGTTTGTGTGCTAAATGACTTAGCACTTATATCTTTACAGATTATATAAGCAATTTTGAGAGAACAGATATGGAGCTGACTTTTCATAAATCAAGTGCTCCTGGTGCTGTACTATTTTTTTATTAGCAGCATTGGTATACGTAATGAGCAGTACCCATCACATTTAGTTTAAATTTAGTGAGTCAAGTGTGTGCACAGTGTTTATATTTGTTATATTCATGGCATGACTTTGAAACCTATTTTGAAATGTCCCTACTCCATTAAAGTTAAAGCAACAAAGTGAGTGGCACCCCTAACCTACATCTTAAAGCAAAACATGCCATGGGAGACCAACTCACATCAATAATATTAATGCATTAAAATAATGAAAAAGTATCAACCTTATATTTCTGCTGGAGATCTGTCATTAAGGCAGAAACACATCCATCACATGTCCAAGCAGAACACACTCTGTCGCCCACTTGATTGTATTTTTATCAAGGGCTTGCTAAATCAATATCAACCAGATTACTCTAGGATTATCTGTGGCATCAGCTTCATCATTACATCATATAAAAGCATAAACATTCAAGTTAAACCAAAACAAAGGATGTAAAACGATCTGCACCATTCATACTGCAATGCTGACTTAAATGATGCAAAATAGGAGTCAGCATTTATCTTCAGAGCTTAACGAGTTGAAACATAGCAACTAATTAAAATGCTATCAGAAGAGATTTAGACTGTTAATGCAGCAAATATCCACCTCAATAGCAAAATAGCTCTAATGTCATCAGCACTTTTTATATTAGGTGATAGGTGACTTTTTATATTAGGTGCATGAATGATATGGCGGTCTAATAGAACACTGAGCTTAGAGTATATCAGTTAGAGGGCATCTTGCATGAAAAGCAGCAATTGCGACAGAAATAGAGCATTATGGGTAAGTGGCTGAATTCATGTCAGACACAGCATAGCCACTGGTCAGCATACAGCAGCCACATAAAATGAAAAGTAGATTAAGAGTTAATTTGAACTGAGAGTGAAGGAAATGGAGGACCTGAAACTATGAGGACAGAAAATTGCTATATTGTACCGGATCTAGCCCGCTTGCTCCCTGAGTGACCTCATAAATGTATAGCCACTGCCTCAGAAAACCCTTTACACTTCAGCAATGTCATTGAGGACAGAAAAAGACAAATTTTGTACCCTTGATTTACATCATTCTGCAGTTAATTCACCAGAGATGCATTGTAAGAATGTACAATGTAAAAGTAGTCTCGCACGTGGTTTAATGATATGGATGCCTGATACCCTTCTGGGATGAGACACACACTAGGATGAGAGGGGCCATCTCACTCCTGCATACAATTTAAAACATGAGGGAGGCTTGAAAAGATAAGCACTACAGGAAGGGGGCATACATGCTGTAGCTTCAGCTATTCAAAGAGGGGAAAAGTGCCAGAAAAAAGATTATGCATGATTTTTATTCATGGAATACTGCAGTGGAAACAAACAGGGGCGTCATATTGATATTGACAGTTTGCTAAAAGGCTCAAAACTAGGCTGGAGTCTCTGGAGTGGCTGTATCGCTTCAAAAGATAATTGAGTCTGGTAGTAGCTCCAGTATCCCTGATATTTGTGTATGGTCACATTAGGTATATCCTCAAAGCTGATATGATTGCTAAATTAGGCACTAGAGGTGCGCTGTGAGGAAAAAGCATTTTTCATCTCTGCAGTTTTCATTCTCTTTCTGTTAATGATACTGTATATGTATTTTTAATGTTAAGCTACAGATATCGCTCAAGCTCTTTGATCAGCTGTTGTTGTTTTTATTGTTGATCAGCTGCATGGAAAATATTCAGAAATTGATTTCAGTGTTATTGTTATAGTTGATTTGTGGAGTTTGATAGAATTAGATTGATTATTAAAAGTTCATAGTTATAATTATAGGAATGTGCTACTTTTCATGTATCAGATAACACGGCAGATTTACTTTCTCTCGTGGTGAAAATGGCCACTGAGGATATTGCTGCAGTTATGTCTTGCTACTCTGCCATTTGTTTTCTACATTGTAATGAACTTCAATTTTCTTAGCTTTACAGGTAAAATTTCCATGTATTTATTTGTTTGGTCAGCTAGTCATCATCATAAATTCGTGTTCAATAAATACTGATATAATATTGATGTAAAATCAGACCTTTAATGGCCAATCAGAATGAAATATTCCAGAGAGCACTATATTTTACATTGACTGACACTTAAAAAAAAAATAAAAATCAAGAAAAGACTGTAAACAATAAATTAACCTGTAATAGATTAAAACAATGCATATTGAAAGCCTATGAGGGAGAAACTGTTAGGTCTTCACTCTGTGATTCAAGAGAGAGATTATGCGCTTGTGCCAGGTGCGTTAGAATAAAATGTTATTTCCGGCCTCCCAGAGATAGCTTTAATCATTTTCAGATTGGGTCCAAGAGATCTAATTCAATTTTGTGTTGCTATGGAACGGGGCTATGTGTATAAGTGTGTGTGAGAGAGTGAGTGAGAGGCTATGAAGAGACAAAGAGGGATTTAATCACACATCATACAAAGCCAGAGAGACAGAACACCAGGCGGTTTGCCACTATCTCAACCGTTTCTTTGCCAATCACTGCTTCCCCTTTGTTGTGTCCCGCAGCAGCGGACATGCGTCCAAAACTGGGAGATTATAGTGACAACCCATATTTATTTTTGAACAAAGTATCATTAGAGCCAAATATAGTATAACAACATAACATCTTTAAAATACTAATTTCAGAGCCAAATATATCCACTATTTTTTATTATTTTATTAGTGATAAAAAGCTTTATTTTTGTTATTATATGTAGTTTTGTTTATTTGCATTTGTTATGTCTTCTTATTTTAGTGAATTATCAATCATTGCTGAAACTGTTGTACTCTACACCATCTTGATATTCTTTACCTGCTGGAAAACGATTATTTTGCATTTGATGACACTAGAAATTACACACTTTCACTTTAATGTGTTTGTAAAAAGCAATTAAGAAAAAAATTTCCTGGTGTGAGAGGCAATATTTCCTATTGCATATTTTACTGCTTTGCTGTTTGGTTTTTTTAGCTTGGTTTTATTTTTTATATCCAGTTAGTAATTGTAAAAAATTATTTCAAGTCAAATTTTCATTTAGTTTAAGTTTTTCATATTTTATTTCAGCTTTCAATTACCAAAAAGTTTTTTTTTTTTTTTTTTTTTACAATTAATTGCATATTATTTGGGGGGGGGGGGTTATAAATACTTGGCATGTCCCACTGGATGGTTGAAAATAATTGAGAGCAAACAGCCTCACTGACTGTGAGACATTTTTTTGTGTAAAGAATTTATTTTTTCATCTGCCCCTCAAAATCCTTCATAAGCCCATTTTCTCATCTACTGTATATGCTACTGGCTTTCAGCTCATGGACACACACTCGCAGACTTCTGCGCTGCATTTTCAGAGCTGATCAATGGGAAACAGTAAACAGAATGTCAGCTCAACATAGTAAGAAACACCATATGGTTGATCAATCTCACTAATCGCTTTCCTTCACCCAATCATTGATAAATAGCACCAGCAAATGTGAAGCGACTGGCTGACTGGTTATGTGAATAGAAAGTAGCTAAGTGTTATGGAATTAATTACAAATTACAAAAACTAGGTTTATGATTTTTTTATGTAATTGTATACAAAACATGATGATTTATTGCAAAAATTCAAGTACACTGAATAGCTGAACACAACTATTCATAATGTTTTATACAAGCAACAAGTACTTGAAAGACTCCTGTCAACTCCATGCATTATCATTGTGAATGAGTGTAAGCAGGAAGCAGAGCTCATGGTTTTGTGAAGAAAGCCAATGCTTATGTAATGGTCTGTGATCTCTATAACACATCTCTTTACTAGAAGGCTGCTTTAAAACGTCATAATTGCTCATTGCTTCAGGATTTCTTAAACACTACAGGCTACGTAGAATTCGTCTTCATATACTGTACAGGTCACTTACAGTTAATTTTCACTTTGTATTTCGAATAAATTCCTATATATTTTTTTTCTGAAAATTAAGTAAATTGTTGATAATCTGAAAATAATGCAGGCTTTGAAGTAATCAGAATTATTTTTCCATATTGTCCTCTTGTTTGCTATTTTTTTTTATGTAGTTACTTAGATGAAAATATATTCTGCCCAAATTTGGAGCCTTTCAGTCTTCACAAATTTTAACAGTTCTGATTAAAATCAAGTCAGATCAACCGTGGATTACAATCAGCCTTCAGTTGTGTGACTACAATAGCCTTTCCTTCTCTGACCCGCTCGTCTCTGTACATGTTAAAAATAAGTCTCAAACAAATATGACAGTGCACAAAGATGAACGGGGATGGGGTATTGATAAAGTTATGAGTGCCTCTGTATCTTTCTCCTCTACAAGTCAAAAGAGATACCCATTATAGCTTTGCACATTAGTAACACATTGTCAGAACACAGCCACCGTAAATCTGAATAACCCCAACCCCTCACCAAACATTTCCACTGTCTTTAATGATGCTGTTGTGGTGCCCATGATTACCACCTGTTTTGCATTCTGAACACGTGAATCAATGGCAGAGATAACACATTGGCCCATTGTGGCCCTGCCACACATCCACTGTTCACACTCTACCAATCATTTGCAATGCTGATTGCCCAGGGGTATAATAACAAATCTTTGGCTTTGGTGCAAATGGGGAACCAGTCCTAGTTGCACCTATCCCACAGTTGTGCATGTATATATGCATGGACAGCTGTTTATGGGCGTCTTGATTGTCAGTATGGTGGTGGGGTTGCTGAATAATGAGAACAGCTTGCGATTTTTAGCCATATACCAGCCTACGAGGGAACACATGATGAAAGCTGACATTGAATTGAATAGAAGGGAATAAGCAGCTCTCCTGAGGTTTCTTAGACTGAGCATACATCCTAAGACATTCATTAGCATTAGTGGTGTAAGCACTGGAAAATCCAGGCAAAAATGGTGATTGGTAACATTGTTTTGGAGCAGCATTGTAGCTGGTCAAAAGTGGTCTTTAGATGGTCTATGGTGGTCATAAAATGGTCCAAGTTGGTTATTAGCTGGTAGATCATCTTAGACTATCAACAAACCAGCTAACTGGCAGCTCACTTGGTGGCCAGCAAATTATTAGTTTAGACTGGTAACCTAACCACAATGTTCTAAAAAAAAAAAAACAGCTTGGCCACCTTAAATTGGTATTACCATCAGCTAATAATTGGTTTATTTCTTGTCTAACATGTTATACAAACAAATAACCAGCTTGGACCAGCTAATAACCAGACAAGATCATGATGAGCAGTTTAGACCATCACGTTCATCAGCAGGCACGACAGGTTTTTGGTAGGAGATGCTACCTAACTGCTATTCTCATTAATCTTGATCATAAATTCAGAGGTTCAGCTGTTCCCTCTGCTGCTGTAAACAGGGTGACCCTCCTCCAACTTCCTTTAATGTCTCGCCTGTGCCCGAAGGGCAGGGCTCATCTCAGTATGAGCTTAAAGCCTGTTGTGTCAGTCAGTTCAGTGTGCTTCTGAGCTCTGACACTGGTAATTGTGCTCATCGCATGAGCTCATTAGTCTTGACTGTTTTGGGATATTCAAACATGTCAAACAGCTTCTCTAAATCACTGACAGAACACTTACTGAGAGACATTAGCATCATCTGATGGAGAAAATCTGCAGTTGGTCTTTAATGTAAGAGTATGCATGGAATAATAAAAGATGTGTTTAGCCCAAATTTGATTGGACACACACAGGCCAGGATGTAAACCTCTCACCTCTCCTAACAAAAGGGAGAAAGGAAATTGTCAAAGTGTCCTGGGTAAACCCTTCTTAAGTTTTAAGGCATTAAACATTTGATTAAAAATCATGTTAATATTAGCAATTTAACCTAGCTTTAATATATTTTAGTTTTACGTTGATGTATTAAATCATTAAATCAATAGTAATAAAGTATGTTTGATTTCTTATTCATAATATTTTTATTAATTATTTTACAATTATCTTAATATAACATAAACATAATATACTTATACCTTCTAAGACCCTGTCACTTAGCTTTTTATTCATTTTTAATTGGGAGTTATTTGAGTGAAATTTCAATATTAGCAATATACTTCAGCTGTAATATAGCTTAGTCTTAGTTTTATTATTATGTTTGTTATTAATATGCTTGTATTAATAATGTATTTAGGCTAAAGTGTATTCCATAACACATATATTCTTATACCCTTTAAGTCCCTTAAACCTTTTAACTTTTTTTTATTTAACTTAAAATATTTAGTACAAATTCTATAATAATATATTTTATATCATTAAAACTTTTAAAATCGCATTAGAGCTATGTTTTATAAGCCAAGTTGTCAGATACATGTGTTTGCAGACAAATTACTCTGTGTTTTCCTGGATAGACTCTGTCAATCCACGAGTGATGTGACCAACTTGACTCTACAGGACAATAAGCCAATGTCTGCACAACACCATCATAACACAACAACAGTCAACTCTCATCAAAACACACACGCTTGGTGAGATTTTTTTCTCACATCTGTCTTTAGATTAACTGCTCTGGATGTCTGCGGTCTATATATGCAGCTCTAAATATAGCTGCCATAAGTACCTGCAAACATCAAAGACCACACACACTTCGCATGAAAGTGAGGATGGGCATAAAAGTGCCAACACTGCCTCATTTTTTCAATGTTTATCAGCCTTGACAGAGTAACAGAGAGAGAACTTGCGTGCTGTGAACTGTGTGAAGCTGCCTCAGGCGGTAAGACTTTCACATTCAGATTTTCTGCCTTTTAGTCAGACAACAATTAGACACAGCATTTTTTTTTTCAGGAAAATGACTTGAATTTGTGTAGTTTGCTTCATTTTGCAGAAAGTGATGAGGATCATAAAATGCCTCGCTGGATCTGTCCATTCGCAGAATTTCTTTCGTACAGCCATGTTGTTTTACTTAATCCAAGAGCGGTACATTATTACATACAGCTATTGATGTGCACTATGCCATGTCCAACACATTATTTCATTGATTATGTGTCCTTTGTTATATTGCACATGCTTTGAAATGCCCAGTGAAATGAGCTGAATCCAAGAAAGATGGAAATAAATGAAAAAGGCACGCTGTATGAACGATATAAGTCCATTGAATGGTGTGAATGAGCTTTTGAGTAATGATATTTGGATATTTGTTGAAAATACATGTTACTGAATGAGCTTGAAGATATAGACCATTCAAACAGTCTGTGTCAACCTAATCATGTCTGGTTAATTTCTTTGTGCCTCGCACGTGGTCTCTTTTGCTGTAATTTACAAGCCAATATTTGACCGCCAGTGGGTGTGGAGATGCATCTTCTATTCATAGTTCTGTGAGCACGTTTTAAAACATTCAAATATTAATAGGTTTGTTACAGATGAAAAGTATCCCACATTTTCAGTATTTAGCAATATCATCTCAGTAATTATTACACATGGATTTTTTGAGTGTATGAACTTAATCACAGGCAAAGGACAGGATCAGCAAAGGGTTAATGTGGACACGAACTGCTTAACCCTAAGGGCCTTTACAAGCATCAGTGTCAGACCTCTGACCACTACTCATCACTTACTGTGTGGTTGAAGTGATTGAAACAAGTAGTGTTTGTGCATTTTATTTACATTTAAATTCCCACATATGTTCAAGAAGTACATTGGTCAATAACATGATGTTTTATAATGCCATTTCTGAATGAATAATTATTGATATTTGTAAACTGTTTTCCATGTTAATATATATTTCAAAATGTAATATTTCCATGTGATGGCCAAACTGAATTTTTAGCAGCCATAACTTCAGTCTTAAGTGGCACATGATACTTTAGAAAACATTGATTTGAATATACTAATTTAGTGCTCAAGAAACATTTCTTATCATTATCTATGTTGAAAACAGTTTTTTTTTTAGTGGAAACTGATATTTATTTAATTGATATTTATTTTATTTTATTTAAATTCTATATGTTTTATTTTAAATGTTATCCTTATGAAATCAACCTGAAAACAAATCATACATTTCTAAGAACTTGGCACATGTTTTTTTTTTTTTTTAAGTTTGCTTTTAAAAGTTTCCCTTTTCTCTATCATGGAAACTTTTTCCTATAGTCTATAAAGTTGTATAGATTAGCTGCATTTTTCTCTAGCTATGGCACTGAAATAAAAACCAATATCAGACTCCAGCAGTCTTCCCAGGAGCTATAAGAACTGAAAACTGTTATTTTAGTTGTGAACTAAACTGAAAATAACAGCAGAATATTGAGGTGTCTTAGTCGGAGAATGGCAAGGTATTGAATTTGAAGACAGAGGGGTATGTGAACATGAAACTCTGAAAACCTTTGTGGATGTGTCTACATCATAGCACATGTGACAGAGTCCATTACAGAATCACAGTAAACCTGTGAGCTGCCCTCTGAGTACTGGCACCTTTAAAGCTCATTTCTACCAAATAGCCATAGTTCTCCCACAAATGGAGGAATTATGGAGATGGTGCTAGAATTTCTTTAAAAAAATCTTTATCCAAGGGGTGAAGTGAGAAAGGGGAAGAGATCAAAAAGAGAACAAGGATATCACAGCAAAGAAACACTGTTGGGTCTGAAGATGTTGAGATAATATAACCTGCATTATTCAGTGGGGTCAAAGAAGAATGAGAATATGAACTGCTCAGCCTCAGATGGCAGGAGTATTGTGTGTTCTTACACTTGACTTCAGTCCGGTTCCATTGGGTACATTCATGAATTCTTCATTAGGTTCAGAAATCTGATGATCAAGGTTTTCATCGGCTGTTGTTACCTGCAGTCTCAAGCAGTGCTATCTGCAAACAGAACAGGAACTGGTAATAACTCCCTTCAGGGGACCCTTCACAAACAACCACTTTGACTTATTTTGTGAATTCACATAAAAGTAATAATCTTGCCCCTCATGCTGAAATTACTTAATGTTCCTAATAAAACACTTTGTGAACAATGCTATTAAATGTGTTAAGTGTGAAAGTCTGGAAATATATCGGAGCTCATTCATACATATAAACAATATTTCCATATATTTAGTTATAGCCCAAACTGAATTAATTCAAACAGTAAATGGAGGTTTATTTTGTGATAATTTAGCTGGATGGAAAATGTTTCTCCAAATCTGATGTGAATGTGTTCCAGTGTGGAATCAATAGTGTGTTTGTTCAAAAACTGAGCCTTGGTCTTCACAAGGTTTATTTGTCCAGTTTCTGTCATCTGGAGTCTGGGTTCCTTTTGTTTGATTAGTTGGGGTCTGAAAGACACTTAATTCTGCAATATTATCAATTTGACAGCACTGACACTTTCGGATGAGAATAACTCTTAAACTGAATTGAGCTGATTAATGACACTATGTTCTGTAGAGCTGCTGTAGAGCTATCAACAATTTTGTTCATAATTATTATGAAATATGGCACATTTAGTTGCCAAGTAAATAAATAAATGCATGTACATGAAATGCTGATATAAGTTAGAATTATTTTTTTTCTGTATATTGTTTACACCTTCTGTTAAGAAAAAATAGTCTAAATACAAAACAATCTGTGTAGCAAACGAGACGAACACTAAATTGATATTACACCGATATTAATACTGAATTTGAATTAATACTGAATACCTGAGGTCATTTTCATTCGAAGGCAACAGTGTTTGTATAAAGTGAAGGTGTCCGCAGATGATCTATTGACCAATCAGAATCAAGTTTTCCAGTCGTGTAAGATGTTGATAATTACATGCACAATTAAGCTTTTGGCAACAGTCTAAGGCTAAATCATATTTTGTCAGGCAAAACTCATATTCACCTTTGAACTTATTATTTTATTAATGAGTATATCTTGCACATAACAGCTAAAAGCATGCTTTATTGTGCCTTGTTCACACTTTTAAAAAGAGTATTTACCAGTTAAAAAGATAAATACACTTTTCTGTCTTTCAGTTGTATTAATTGTGTGTGTGTGTGTGTGTGTGTGTGTGTGTGTGTGTGAGAGAGAGTGTACTGTCCCTCTTTATGTTCTGTGTCATCCCTTTCATATTGAGGTTGTGAAGGGCTCAATCACTTGTTCCACAGTTCACTGGTGTTTCTTTCAATTCCTTTAACCTCTTGGGTCCTGCCATGCAATATTGATGAAATCCTTTCACTATTTTGCTCCCAAGCCCACCTTCACCAAAATGATATTAACTATTCATATCCAATTAAATGAGAACAGACTTGCCAGTGCTTCAGGATAGCCTACACTAATGTTTCTGTCTTCTTTTTGTGTTCATTCTTATGAATATAATTTATTTTCAATTTTCTCTGTTCCTGAATTTTGCAGTACATAGGCTCAAAGGGAAAGCCATTACTAGGGCATGGAGCTCACATTGTCTCTCTGAGTCTCTATAGATAACATCTTTGAACTTAATGCTGCCTCTCTTGATATTTGACACATTTCAAAGTTAGCCAATAACTCAGAAATTCATAGAGCTGCACGATATGTTCATTATTTTAAGAGAGAATCTTAAAATGAACCTGCTCCCAGAATAAAAAAACAGCATTGGAATAAGCTAGTGTAGAAAACATTCATCCATTTTTTGTATATGGGTATATTCATAGAATTTAGGTGTCCAAAATTGAGGTACCATTGACTGATTCCTGCATAATGAATTGAGAATTTGATGGTGGAATCATAATGAGTTACATCTATTTTTAGTCAATCGCCTCGAAACCACTACAGATGAGGATACCGGGGTAAAGTAAAGTACCTGTCCATTAACAAGGGGATCCCTAATAATCGCAGTGGAGTAGGTGTGTGAGAACTTCATGCATTTGTTAGAAGATTCAACCATTTTAGTAGCCAAGTTTCCATGGGAAGATATTTGGTTACATGATGTGTAATTTTGTTTCAGTAATGGGCAAAAATAACGTTTATTCAGTAGCGGGGTAACTAAAAAAAATAGGCATTTCTTCCCCCTCTGAGAAAGTCAGAGGTAATACATCTAGTCCTGCTATCATGCTTTTACTGAAATGTAAAGCTTCACTCAAAGCCATATTATCTGATAAAGTCACAGCACCTCTAATTCAAGTAAATCCTAATTTGATAATCTAAAAAAAAAAAAAAAAAAAAAAAAAAAAACTCTTATATGAGGCAGATATAAGGTGTTTTGGTGAGTAAATGTAAGTCCTCTTCCAGATTTACACAAGTATTATTGAAGAAGCTTCTACTTGTCGAATATTATCAGATAATGCTTAAAGCATAGTGAAATAGCCAGATAAGTAAATGGATTTTCCTCAGACACAAACACTACAGTAGTAAGGGGTATATATATGCAGACGGAAGGCAAAAGGGCCAACAAGTGCTAAGCATCTCTCGGGGAACTCCTTCAAGACTGTTGGAAGACCATTTCAGGTGACTACCTCTTGAAGCTCATCAAGAGAACGCCAAGAGTGTGCAACGCAGTAATCAAAGCAAAAGGTGGCTACTTTGAAGAACCTACAATATGACATATTTTCAGTTGTTTCACACTTTTTTTATTTATATAATTCCATATATAATTCCACATTTGTTAATTCATAGTTTTGATGCTTTCAGTGTGAATCTACAATTTTCATAGTCATGAAAATAAAGAATACTCTTTGAATGAGAAGGTGTGTCCAAAATTTTGGTCTGTACTATATATATAAAAATATCAGAAAATTCATTTTGTGTTTACAGTTGTCTCTCTTTTTCTGCTTCTCTAATTTATTGCCTTCTGGATAGCCCTGACTTATATCTGACCTCCATATCTGATGCTCTTTTGCTTGACTACACAGAGCTGATGCATGATATGGTGAGTGCCGTTTTTTTTTTTTTTTTTTTTAATAACAAAATAAATAAAAATACAAACCATGAGGAAGAGGACTCTGTACTGAGGGTAATCAAACATCAATATATTCATCTCACTTCACTAACTAAGCCGTATTGTTTTTCGTTTCTTTTTTCTCAGATTGTCAATGAATTAATTCTGTGCTAAGGGTAAAGGACCACCCTATGACCATCTTTTGCAATGGGTTTCAAAAGCTCCTCTGTATCAAGGGTTTATCAAGTAGAATATGTAATCAAAGAAGAAAGGAAATAGTGCATCACCCCTTCCACCACCAAAAAATGGTAGAAAAATGTACAGAGAGGTACATAAGTGTCCTAAATGTATTCAGGGATTGTATCCCACTCCTCACAAACTGAAGCTCTCATTAAATACAGCTAGAAAACCTTTAAGGTTTTAAAGTGCAGTGGCTTCTTTCAGGCTTTGTCAGTGCCCATTCAGCCTCTACTTTTTATATTTTGAAAGAAAATGAATCATGTCTTTATATCTAATAAACATGATTCTATAATGTGATTCAGTAATGCGTTACCAGTTCACGATTACCCGTTGATTTCTATCATATTAGTCACTCTATGTTGTAAATGTTGTTTGCATTTCTGAATTGTGTGTGCATCTCTTGTATTTGTTTGCATTTCTGAATTTTGTATGCATTTGTGAATCTTCTGTGCTTTTTAAATTTTGTGTGTGCATTTGTGAATTTTGTGCGCATTTGTGTATCCTGTGTGTGTATTTATGAATTATGTGTGTGCATGTATGAATCCTATGTGTGCATATGTGAATATAGTGTGTGCATTTATCTTTATTGAGACTCTTTTGGCTCCATAATATGGGGGCTGAGGCTCAGCTTTTGATGGTTTTGAGCGAATCTTTGATTGTACCATTTTCTGAATTATAAAGTGCAATATTTCGGTTTGTACTGTCACATTAAAGCCTGTTGATGGAAACCTGTGGCGCTCAATGTTTTCTTTTTTAATGAAGCTTGCTGGACTTTCCACAGCACACTAACATAATATATTTATCGCCATCTGCTGGATATACTCTGAATGCTTGCAGAGCAGTGAGCACACACACACTGTGAACACACACCGCACAGCAGTGGGCAGCCATTTTTGCTGCTGCATCTATAAAGTAGTTGGGGGTTTGGTTGCTTTGCTCAAGGGCACCTCAGTCGTGGTATTGAAGGTGGAGAGAGCACTGTACATTCACTCCACCCACCTAAAATCTCTGCGGTACAGAAACTTGAACCCGCAACCTTTGGGCCACGACTTGAAATAAGTCATGTTGTTAATTATTTTGATCCTTTAATCAGCTGCTAGAACTCTAATTCTGATGGCACCCATTCACTATAGAAGATTCATTGGTAAGGAGTTGACATGATGCTAAATTTCAAATATTCATAATTTTTTTCTGATAAAGAAACAAACTAATCTTGTACTGTAATTCATCAAATTGTAATTTCGTTAAACTATTCCTTTAACTTTCTCATAAGCATATAAATCTGATTTATGTGAATCTGCATTTAGGTTGATCTCGATTGCAGTTTTTTTTACCCTGTAAATATTCCACACTGTCCCAGTTCAGTGACCCATTTAGGGACGTGCTATCTTACCTTTACATGCAAATTGAGACAAGTGTGTCCAGGCTGCCATCCAAGGAGAAAAAAGCACAGCTATGACTTTAAATCTCCATGTCTCATCTCTTAATTTCCACTGGTGATCACCACAGCTGATTTATTGCTCTATGTCTTGCTTGCTCTGTTTTATGAGGATAAAGACTTCAGTATGAAATAAGTGTGACAGAGGTGACCGAGCAAGCTTGTTCAGGAATGAATGTGATTTTCACCTCCCCAGAAGCAAGCACAAAGTAAATTTGCTTTCACACCCCAGGTTCTGAAATTAGCAATCTGAGTGGTGAAATATTCTGTCCTTAGTGAATTAAAATGTAAGAGCAGAGTGCAAATAAAGTGCTCTGAGATTTCCAGTCCATTACTTTAAAAGGAAAAAAAAAGAAAGAAAATGTTACAAAAGGCCAAAAGAACTCAGATAATTGGACCAGCTTTGCACTTTGCAGATATTATGTCCAAGTCTGTGTGTCTCCAAGCACTGAAATCACATTAACTACTGTATATATGTAAAACATGTACCAGTCTCTTCAACTTTCTCTCTTTGTCTGGGTTTTGGCTAGCTCATGTTTCTCTGGAGAATGCTTCCACCCTGATAAGGACATCTTTTTCATACAGGCCAATCTGCTCAACAAGTCAGCCGCCCGTATATACGCCCACACAGTTTTTAGTACTGTTAGCCTTATGCCATATGCAAGTTTGAGCTTGTCAGCAAAGGTTTGTGTGCGAGAAAACATTCAGGCTCTAGAGGAAGAGGTGGTAGAGGATCGTCACTAAACTGAGAGTATCCTTCATCACATGGGTGGAGGAAGCCCCTTTGTGAATCAAGATCACATGCAGTGCCTTCAGAATGAATTCATGTGATTGCATCAGGAATCAGGGCTTTCTCTGCCACGTCATTTTGAACAACTGAAGATGTATAATTATATGTTGAGAAAAATGCCATTTCAGCTCTTAATTGTAAGCATAAGGTCAGGTGGAGTCACATTTCTTTCTTTCTTTCTTTCTTTCTTTTTTAAAGAAAAAAAACAATATTAAAGAATAATAAAATGATTAAAATAATGTTTGTGCATAATAACATCATGGCATACCATTTAAGATTAAGGATTTTAAATGTTTTAGAAGAGTTTTATGCAAGCCAAGGCTGCAAATGATTCTTTAAGAATACAGTAGAAAAATAATATTGTGAAATAATACAGTTTTAAAATTGTTTTCTATTTTAACAGATTTCACAATTTAATCCCACGATGGCAATTAATTTACTAGAAATAACAGAAACGGCAACAAGAATTGTTGCAGTGAAAAATGTAATGTGTTCAAAAACATGTGTTTTATGGAAGCTGTACACTCTATGGTGAAGCTGCAAAACTATTTTATTTTGTCTTGCTTTTATGAACTTATAACCTAACACTTTTAGAGATCTTGTGTGGGTCTCGAGGGATTTGAGCAGCCTTTTCAGAAGGATTTGAAGACAAATACGAAGTACAAAATCAATGAAAACATTGAACTGGGTTTTGAAACTGATACTAACTGGTAGCCAATGCAAAGGCATTAGAGCTTTTTTACACCTCTGGCTATGGATTAACTGTGTGATTGTAATTAATTATTAATGATGTCTGTGTGCACCCCAGTGTGATCATCAGTCCAGGAGTTTCATTCAGCATTCGGTTAAGAAAACAGAATTATTATTATTATTATTATTATTATTATTATTATTATTATTATTATTATTATTATTATTATTATTATTATTTTAAACGTGTTATTGTCTGGGTTTATTTATTTAATAATCCACTAAATGTTCTAGAGCAGATAACCTACCACTTACTGTACATTGAAACTTAACACGATATTGCCTCCTGGTGGTCATAGAAATCTTAGCTTTTAGCTGCTGGGAGTGTTATTGCCAAAAGTTTTGGCAGTGAAATAAATTTTGGGTTTTGCAAAGTTTGCTGCTTAAGCAGTGGTGGTGTTCATTTACATTATTTCTATATTATTGTGTACAGTGATCACATGCATTGTAAATAATTGCCAAATGCTTCATTGTCCAAAAAAATTACATATAATAATAATTTCACAGTTTTTTGATCATTGCACAAAATGAGCAGCTCACATTAATTGACTAATCATATCAGCAGCCCATGTGAAGTGTGAATGAGCACTAGTCAGGTAAAATCACTATCATACTAAATAGATCGTAAGACCAGACTGATTGATATAAAATGATGGAAGAAACTCATAAAGTGGCTTGAAGATCATTATTTAAAAATTTTGGGTCCATGCCAGGCATCTCCCCAGATCTCAATCCCACAAAGAATCTGTGGTCAGTCCTCAAAAGGCGAGTGGACAAGCAGAAGCTTACAAATTGTGATCAACTCTGAGAACTAATAAGACAATAATGGATCGGCATCGGTAAGGATTTGGCCCAGAAGCTAAAATCCAGCTAATATCTAAATAAGTAAAAATGTCTTTGTATATTTACACTCTGTTAAGTTTAGTCTGATTTGTTTAGTTTGAAGGCATCGTGTGAGAAGTGTTACAAAGACGAAATTGCCAACTACCTACTGAATACTGCAGGCTAAGACTAATAAATAAATGAGTCCACAGATGGAATTCTCAAAGTTATTATTTAACAGTTTCTCACTAGAGGGAGCTAAAGTTAACAACAACTTTTTTTTTTTTTTTTTTTTTTTTTTTGAAAGCTGGTGGAGATACGTGTCATGATATTCTTGGTGTTTTTTGTTGTCTATATTTTCTCAACTCTGAATACATGTGTGAGATATGTATTATCATATGCATATGTTTTAAGTCAGTTTGTTTTTCTGTGGTTGTGCCAGAAATGCATTATAAAGACTATCCATGAAATCTATAACACTGCATGCAAACTTTGAGTTTTAAAACATTGTCTATATCATTTTTAGCATCATGGCACAAATGCCTTAAAACAAACAAATGCTTATATGCGTTTGTTTGCAGGCAGCACATGAACAAAAATGCACCAGACTCTTCCCAGAGGTTGTTTGATTGACAGCTGTTTTGAAGGCTTCTGGACCGCTTACAGAGGCGGGAGAAGGAGGTACTCTGTTTTGGAGGTCACATGCTTGAGTTTTTTCACAGGCAGAAAGAAGAGGAGGAGACAGAGCTCAGAGTTCCAAGAATGTTCCTGTCCCAGCTCAGAGTGTCCCTGATTGGCTGCCTGGCTCTTCGCTATGGAACAACCCACTTCCTCCACAGCCCAGCAGTTGTATTTTAACCTCTTTGGCCCTGTGCACGCTTTTTACGCAAACCATGTGATTGCTTGAGTTGGTCTAAGCTTTGCAGCCTTGACAGGGCTCCTTTATCAGCTTGCTTGCACACTCGTATTGGAATAATCTGGAATGCTGCAGCTGGATCCAGTGATAACACTCTGGTTTGGGAGCTGCACACTGCAGAGTTTCCTGTGACAGCAGAGGAGACGCTTGCAGAAAACAGAAAGGGAGGAGTGGCTGTGCAGGCTTTGTTTTCACGCTGGACAGGTGTTGATATATGCAGAATACTGAAGCAGCTCTATTTTCAGGTGCTTTTTTCTCTCTGTTATGTTTTCTTACTAACTTTGCCATTGTGTTGTGCTCAGTAGCTGGAGATGTTTGCCGTCACTGCCTCTGTGCTCCGGCGAGGAGCTTTGAGATACCGAGACAGCCAGCGTACCATGGCAACCATTGTATCTGGAAACAAGACTGCAAAGTGAGTTTGAGTGTATTTGAGGGCCCCTGCAGACGTAGGAATCGGGTGCATCGGGGACTCTTTTTTTTAGGCTAGGGACCCCCTTCTTTAGATATAGAGATGTTACAAATTGTGTAAAATTGAGTCTTACATTTTTAGTGTGTTCCACCTGTACTATAAAAATATATTAAATTATATTATATTGTGTTATTAAGTAGATACTGCCTTTGAAAAGTTTTGAGTCAGTAAAAAAATGTTTTTAAAAAAAATATTCCATTCAGCAAGGATGCATGAAATTGATCAAACATGACACTAAAGACTTTTACATTATTGCAAAATGAATATCCTGAAAAAAAAGTTGTCACGGTTTCTACCAAAAATGTTTAGCAGCACCACTGTTTTCAACATTGAAAGTAATAAGAAATGTTTCAAATCAGCATATTAGGATCATGTGACACTGATGACTAGTGATGGCTGATGAAAATTCACCTTTGGAATAGATAGCTTATATTAAGATAAGAAAAAAATGTTTTATTGAAATTGTAATAATATATAATATTTCAGTTTTTACTGTATTTTTAATAAAATGTATAGCCTTGGTAAGCGTAAGGACTTCTAAAGCATTTAAAATCGTACTAACTCAAAACTTTCGTATTAAAATATATAACAATTAGTTAATATAATTATTTACATACTTTACATCTCTAATGATCTCTAATAGCAATGTATATTATGTTTTAATTGTACTTAATACATCTTATGAGAGATGTTCAGCTTTAAGATTGCAACTTAATGTAGTACTTTTGAGATCAAGCAGTAATTGAAAATACCCCCTTTGTAAGACACTTAAGTTAGATGGCATTCTTCTCTTTATGTCCAGACTGGTGAAGGATCGACTGAAGAAGGAGGTAGCAGCGATGAAGGACCAGTTCCCAGGATTCAGGCCTGGCTTGGTTGTGCTGCAGGTCGGTCTGGACCTCTCGCTCATTATATTGGCCCGTATAATAAACCTTGTGGTGATAGCTAGCTGTATAATTCTTTATCTCTCTTGACAATCTGACTCATCTTTCTTCTTTATTTTTCTTTCTCCTTTCGCTCTACTCCAGATGGTCATTTGGTAATATGCCATTTTCTTTTCTCTCATGGTTGTGGGTGTTGTGGTAAAATATATAATCTCCCTACTGCTTCATGGTCATGTGTTGATAAATGCAAAAGTCTGCAACATGAAAGAAAGGTGTGTTAGTTTAAGGTCACCACGATAAGATAACATTGACATGGTGTGTGACTCGCATCTTGTTTCATAATATTCTCACTGCTTGAACTGTGTTGTTTTGTTGTTCTTTTAAATCTCTTTAAGTTTTTCTTCTTCTTTTAAATCTCTTTAAATCTTTTAAATATTTTTGATCTGTTTTGATCAAAACACTGTTGACCATTACATTTAAATAACCAGATTAAAGACTTTAAATAAAAAACACATTTAAATTTCAATATCAAAATGCAATATTATAATTATTATAATTATTTGTATAATTTTTATGCATTCATAAAATTTCATATATATATATATATATATATATATATATATATATATATATATATATATATATATTTTTTTTTTATTAAAAAAATATATATATATATTTTTATATATATATATATATATATATATATATATATATATATATATATATATATATATATATATATATATATATATATAAAGCATACTTACATTTACACAAATATATATATACACACACATTTACACTTTAAGAAAAAAATGTATCTGAAATATTGCAGTATTAGATATTTAGGTAATATGCTATTATTTTGTAATACTGGTTTAAATTATACTGTACATCTCAGTGAGTTGTCTGCTGATTCTGCTTTTATAGGACATAAAGTGTCTAAAAGTATTAGACTAACAAATATATCATTTCTACAAATTAGATCAATGAAATGTTTTTCTTATTGTCTTTGCACACTCTCATGTACCCTGTGTTTTGTGGTAGGTTGGGGACAGAGATGACTCAAACCTCTACATCAGCATGAAGCTCAAGGCAGCAGCTGAGGTTCAGTGAGCTGATTTAATAAGCAGAAATCATGTTTATCATAAACCTGTCACTGACACTGTCTCCCTCTCTTGCGTAGATTGGAATCAATGCGAACCACATTAGGCTTCCCGAGACAGCCACAGAGGATGAAGTAAGAGAAACATGCCCCAAGCAATAACAACAGTGTGATTCACCTCGTCTCGTTTTTTTGTCCTTTCTCCCTTCATATGTCCATGAGGCATTGCGTATAATTCAGGATTTGATTCTGAAGGCTGATCCCACTGATTTTCTTAAGGTCCTGCAAAGGATAGTTGCAGTGAATGAGAATCCTGCGGTCCATGGGCTCATCGTACAGCTACCGCTTGACTCTATCAACCCGATGAACACAGAGAAAGTAACTAATGCTGTGGCCCCAGAGAAAGATGTTGACGGGTGGGTGGAATTCTGTTATTTGCTTGAAATGTATGTTTGAGGAACAATACGGAGAAAACGAGCCTGACAGTGGATTTATTGTTACTAAACTTATTGAAATAGACAGGTAGTGCAGACTGCAGGCATTTTCTTCACAAAGTCAAGTTGTTGCATTTTACACATTTCTTTTTCTTATTGTTTTATCCATTAGGCCCCTGCTACAGAAGCTCTGGTTTCCAGGTCTTATCACTCTATGTGGCTCTCTTATCTGTTTTTTCCACTCAGAGTCAGAAGGCCAAAGGCCTTTTTTGTTGATGTGTGTGAAAATTTGCCTTTTTTACTGATTTCAGATGAGTTATCTAAGTAAAAATAGTTTTAGGAGCAACTGAGACTAAAATCTGCACAAATAAGCAATATCAACCTGCAGGCTCTTGCATAGATGATTTGTACTATATGATGGCCTAATGGTTAGAGAGTCAGACTTGTAACCCGAAGGTTATATTGAGGTTTAAGGACTGGAAACTGCTGGTTATCATTTTTATAGGAAAATTCTAATAGGAAATGTGATGCAGAAAGACTGAAATCTCCAAAACTGTTTGTCAGGATTGTAATATATTTAGAGTAATATATTTCAAAATCAGTAACACAATCTCAAATCAATACTATCAATTTGATTCTTTAAAGGGTTAGTTCACCCAAAAATGAAGCCAATGTTTTACTCACCCTCGAAGCATCCTGTGTGTATATGACTTTCTTCTTTCAGATGAATCTAGTCGGAGTTATATTTAAAATAAAGTAAAATAAATCAAGTGCATGCATCCATAATAAAATGCGCCTCACATGTGCCTCACAGGATGAATAAAGGCCTCCTGTAATGAATCCATGTGTTTTTGTTAGAAAAATATCCATATTTCAAATGTAATAAACACTTTTCTCTCACTTCTGGTATTGCTCATATGTGGAAGGCATTCCGGTGGATGATGTAAGACGTAAGACGTCGTTGTGTGATTAGTGATGAAATCGGAGAGAGAACAGAACAAAACACCGGTCATGAATTAGAAGTACAAACCAAGGATTTGTAAAGAAGAATGTCGGAGGATTTTGATATAAACTAAATAAAATATATGTGAGACTGGTTTTCCTTTGCTAAAGTAATGAAACTTTTCTTTCTCTGCTATCCTAGTCACGAAACTAGCATATCTCAGAGGTGCGCGTGCTGTGGATTCATCCTACATCATCAGTCGGAACGGCTTCCGCATACGACAGATAACAGAAGTTAGAGAAAAATGTTTATTACGTGTGAAATAGGATTGCATGCATGGATTCACTACAGGAGGCCTTTATTCACCCCCCAGAGCCATGTGAAGCAGGTTTTATTATGAATCGTGTGCTTTATTTGATGACTTGTGAACTGTTCGACTGCAAAACCAGCTAACTGCAATTACAGAGCTTGGAATAGCCAAGACAATATTTTATATAACTCCGACTGGATTCGTCTGAAAGAAGCAAGTCATATACACCTAGGATGCTTCGAGGGTGAGTAAAACACGGGCTAATTTAAATTTATGGGTGAACTAACCCTTTAACTAAGATCACACGGTAAATAATTATTAAATAATTATTATATATATATATATATATATATATATATATATATATATATATATTTATTTATTTATTTTATTTTATTTTATTTTATTTTATTATCCTGGTTTAAAAAAAATACTCTTTAGTTATTACAGTTTTTCTATATATAGATCTGATAATATGCATACGTTTCCGAAAAACTCCCTAAATGCATAGCTTTTTTTTTTTTTATCTCCACAAAACATTGTAACTGTATATTATTTAATGTGTCTTTCTCTCTTTCTCTCAGCCTGACCAGTATAAATGCAGGAAAACTGTCTCGTGGAGATCTGGGCGACTGTTTCATTCCATGCACTCCTAATGGCTGTATGGAGCTCATCAGTCAGACCGGTGGGTAGAAATCTTGTAAAGTGCTACCCATGAGCTCTAGCTCTCATCTGTTAGAATCATAGCGTGATTATCTAGGGGGCCTTCATACTACAGCATCATCAGTGTGCAGTGTGATTGGATAGGTGCAATATCTATACACACACACACACAGATGGAGTGGTGCAGACTGATGACTGGGTGGTGAATGAGACGTCACCCTAAGGAAAGAAAAGAAGGATCTTTTTTTAGAAACAAACGTATGTGCGTCAGAAAAGGGCACATCGCACAAAGATAAAGAAAAGAGCTCTGATTTAATACCCAGTGAGCTTCCTTGCTGTCTACTGACTGCATGGGCTTCATCTCTAATAAGCTTACAATACTTCATTTTAATTATGTAACATTTATTATAATTAAATATTTTTATATATTGAATGTTTTTATTGGTATTTTGCTTTTAATGGAAATTCACTAATATTTCAAAGTTTGAAGTTGCTAAAATATTGGAATATGTTTTTAAAGTTTTCTATGCTCATTAAGGCTGCATTTATTTGATCAAAAACTACAATAAAACACAGTCATATTGTGAAATATTACAATTTACAGTAACATCTTTTTGTTTTAAAAATATATTTAAATGTAATTTATTCCTTTGGTGGCAAACATATTTTTTTTTAGCAGCCATTACAGTCACATGATCCTTCAAAATTGATAATTAAGACCATGATAAACATCTTTACTGTCCATTTAATGCATCCTTGTTAAATAAAAGAATTAATAAAAAAAAAAAAAATAATTAAAAATAACTTTTGGTCAGGGGTGTCATTGTGCATTGTGCATCTCGAGTATATGTATATATGAACAGTTGTAATGTACAACTTAAATTTCTGTCACCGCGTCAACAGTCTTGTATTTTTAAAGCTGAGCTTGTTGCAATGCATTCTGCCTTCTCCACAAAGGCTGGATCAGATACTGCTTTACATTTTGGCTCAAACAAGGCAGCAAAATTAAAATGAGACCTTTAGAACAAGATTTTTGTCAATAGTGCATGTTAAAATGCTCACTGGGTTTTGGAACAGAGCAAGTGTGATTCATGTGTGCAGGTTTGAGTGTGATGGGGAAGAATGCTGTCGTGATCGGCCGCAGTAAGATCGTCGGAGCTCCAATGCACGATCTGCTCTTATGGAATCATGCCACAGTGACCACCTGTCACTCAAAGACTCTTGACCTTGCTGAACAGGTTGCTTTCGTCTGCTTCTCTCAGGCTCTGTTTTAAATCCCTGTTGCCCGTTTTGAATATGAGCAATTCTCAAGCTAGATTTTACAACAAAGACTCTGTTCTTAAAAAAGTGAAAAATGAATTTAATGTTTGCTTTATCGATATTTAGTACAGACCTTGACCTGGCATGCAGTTTGGTTTAACAAAAGGAGTAGGTGAATGTTGGAGTAACTTTCAGTTTCTTGTTTTCTTTAGGTGGGCAGAGCAGACATCTTGGTTGTGGGTGCTGGCAGAGCTGAGATGGTGAAAGGAGAGTGGGTGAAGGAGGGGGCGGTGGTCATAGACTGTGGTATCAATCATATACCAGGTCTGTGTGCTTGACTCTATCTATATGTTTGAAACAGTCATGGATGATCAAATAGCTGCTGGTTTCAGCTCACATGTTTACCTTTGACTCACAGACAGCAGCAAAGCCAGTGGGAAACGGGTGGTGGGGGATGTGCACTACCCTTCAGCAACAGAGCGAGCTGGATACATCACCCCAGTGCCTGGTGGAGTCGGGCCCATGACTGTAGCCATGCTGATGAAGGTATCATATCAAGAGCAAATGACAACTCTTACTGACAAATGAATGCTGTAAGCTGCTTTGCATTTACATTCCTTTGAACAAGCTTTCAGTAAAGAACTGAAAGATGTTAATGTCGCAAATAAAATTTTTAGAACTGTTTCAGTTGTTGCTGTACTGATATAAAATTTGGCCAATACAAATAAGCTGATAATTATTTTCATTTTACATTAGATATTGAAAAGCTTTTTTGTTTTGTATATTTAAATTACAAGATAAGACTATTAACAATTATTTTAAATGCTACGATTGAATTTATGCATCAAAACACTATTTATATATACTATAATATATACACCCTAAATTTATTCACTACATTTCAAAGGTTTGGAGTCAGTACAGTACATTTTGAAAGAATACTTTTATTCAGCAAAGATGAAAGGACTTATAACAATACTGTACAATATGAAAAGGCTTGTTTTTTTTACAAATATTTATGCTTTCTCATTTGGGTTTTGACCAGAATACAGTGGAAAGTGCAAAGCGGTTTCTGCAGAAATACACTCCAGGAAAATGGAACATAAAGTACACAAAGAAGAATCCCCTAGAGCCTCAGCCGAGGTACAGTTGTGGCTTGCAGCATGCTTATATAAAGATTGTTTAATTTAAGAATATACTGAAAAGTGCATCATTGCACTTTAGTGACTCTTGCTGACCCATTCGTGCTGATGCATATTTCATTTTCTCAGTGATGCTGAAATCTCCTATTCATGCCAAAGCAAAACAATTGGTCAGCTTGCAAGAGAGGTGGGCTTGTTTTCTGAGGAAGTGGAGCCATATGGAAGGAGCAGGGCTAAGATACGACTGGATGCTCTGAAACGCATGGAGAAAGAGCCTGATGGGAAATATGTGGTTGTCACTGGGTAGGATACATCCTGAAATATAATTATGTGCATTAGCATTAACTTATAGTGTAGTAACTTTCCACAAGCACCAAATGGAACCTTACAACACTTTATTAAGCCTGGTTAACACACTGCATTCACACCCAGCTAAAGCTCTGTCGTCGAGCGATTCGTCAAACAAACATAATGCTTTCAAAGTCATTCATTTTGTGTTACTGTGACCAGAATTACTTCTACTCCATTGGGTGAGGGAAAGCGGACCACCACTCTCGGACTGGCTCAGGCTTTAGGGGCTCACCTGAATATCAACACTTTTGCCTGTGTGCAAGAGCCTTCCCCAGGATCCTTTTTTGGTGCTAGGGGTAAGTGACAACCCGACCCCCCCCCCCCCCCCCCCCATTCTACTACTACTAAGTCATAAGTATGAGATAACAAAAAGTCAAAACAACAACATAAAATTCATAATTATGACTTGCAAAGTTGAAAGTCAATAAAAGTCTGAAATTATGAGATCTCATATCTGTGACAAAAAGTTACAATGATGATAAAAGTTGATAGTCACACAAAGACAAAATTATGGTATAAAAAAACAACTGTTGAAATTGTGATTAAAAGATTTTAAAAATCTAATTTATGAGACACTAAATCGTAATTATGCTATAAAGTCATTTGCTTATTTACAATCTCATTTATCAGTGTGAAAGCCAGTTTCGATTTTGTGAAATGTTTGCGGAACGTTTCAAACATTTGTGAATTTCTCATAAATGTGACTTTAGTTCTTGCAGTGCAGCTTTATATCTGACAATGTTTCATGTTTCTTATTTTAAACGTTTTCCACAAAACTAGCAATTACCCATTTTATTTTAGACTCAAAAAGTGGAGCAAATTGTATTGTTTTTTCTCTTGAGGTCATGGTTTCATTTTGTTCACAGGGATTGCTGTTGGAGGTGGATACTCTCAGATTATCCCATTGGAGGAGGTATGTTTGAGACCTTGTAGCAGAGATTTGAAAGCATATATTTCATCAAATGGAACCTGAATATCTTCCAAAACATTGATCCCAGGTCAGCCTTCAGTCTTTAGGCCAGAATGCGCTCATCTCTGCTGCCAGTAGGGTTGTGATGGACACTATTAAAGCACATGCTCACTATGAGTCCAAGCTCTCTGAGAAGGTCAGATTGTGTTTGATATGTGTGTTTGTACAGTTTGCATTTGGTATGATCTCACACGTTTATATCTTGCAGGCTTTATTTGACTTATTGGTTCCTCTCAGAGAGGGGCAAAGGTCCGTTTCTCAAGCCCAGCTTAATCGACTGACGGTAAGTCATAGAAAACACAGTCTATAGTAAGATATTCATTTCAAAACCATTGCAGTAGTATGATGACATGGTCATGGTGTCCTTCATGACCTGTAGAAACTGGGCATTGAGAAATCCGACCCCTTGACCAGGACTGAGATAAGACGTTTTGTCAAACTGGACATTGACCCAGACACTGCAACAGTATGTATCAATATAATCATTTAATTTTGACTTTTTTCTTATCATGTATTTCGGGGTGATTTGTTGATTTCAATTGTTGTCTGTGGTGTTCAGGATTCCAGCTCTTTAGAAAACGAAATCATGGCTGTACTGTCACTCAGCAGCAGTGAAGAGGAGATGCAGCAGAGGCTGGCCAAGATAGTAGTGGCTACAAACAAATCTGGAGACCCTGTCACCACAGAGGATTTAGTATGTGTTTTCACGTGCTTGATTATGTCTGTATATGTGTGTGATCTAATCTACACAATCTTCTCCTCACAGGATGTCAGTGGTCCACTGGCCATGCTCTTGAAAGATGCCCTGAAACCTGTCTTGATGCAGACTGTGGAGGTAAGATTTAATCGCGCAAAATGTTACATGACCACTAAAATTGTCAATGTAATTTTTTCAGTAGAAATATTTTAGAATCACTGCACACAGAATCCTTATTTATTTAAACAATGTCAGATTCTGTCTCAGCACATCTCAGTCTTACTCTCTAGGGTACACCGGCGTTTCTTCACACCAGCCCATTGGCTGATATTGCCCAAGGCAGTCCTTCCGTTCTGGCAGACAAACTGGCTTTAAAAATTGTCGGATCCGAAGGATTTGTAGGTGAAAAAGCAATCCGGTTCATCTGCATATATTATATTAATTAAATCATTAACAAGTTTTCTAATCTTTTTTACTGCCAAAATACTGTACATTCTTTTTGGTAAAAATTCTGCACCAATTCACTACCATTCAAAAGTTTAGGGTTAGTATTTATTTATTTTTTCCAGCAATGACATATCAAATTGACCAAAACTGATAGTAAAGGACTTTTATAATGTTTCCAAAAAATGCTGTTTTATTTGAACTTTCTGTTAAACAAAATAGCCTGAAAAATCAGTTTCTGCTAAAATATAAAGCAGCACAACCATATCCAGCATATTGCAATAATTTCTGTAGGATCATGTGACTGAAGACTGGAGTAATGGCTGCTGAATATTCAGTTTTGCCATCACCGGAAAAATTGCATTTTAAATTGTATTCAGATAGAAAAAGTTTTTAAATACAGATTTGAATTGTATTATTTTATAATACTGCTGTTTTTACTGTATTTTTTAAAAGCCTTTGTGTGCAATCTTGGTGGGTGTAAGAGACTTACCAATCCTAAACTTTTGAACAGTAGTGTACAATGATAATGAGTATAAATCACATGGTCTAGGTTAGTGTTATATAAACAACAAAAACTTCCACATTCAAACCTTGGCTAATGTAAAGCTCTTTCTTGTCTCTGCAGTCACTGAGTCTGGTCACGGGGCTGACATTGGCTTGGAGAAGTTCTTCAACATTAAGTGTCGCTACTCAGGCCTGCGGCCAGATGTGGTAGTGATAGTGGCCACTGTTCGTACATTGAAGATGCATGGTGGCGCCCCACCTGTGAGAATTTATAGACATCTTTTCATTATGCGTTCACTTGAGCCTATAACACATTAGTTGTGCTTGTTCTGAAAGAGGCAATATCTCACAATGACTTTATACTTTCTATATATTCTTGTTTATAGGTCCAAGCAGGTTTGCCCCTTCCAAAAGAGTATTCACAGGAGGTAGTACACTATTTCAATTTGTGCAATAGTTTTATGTACTATTCTGAATCTTCATATTTGTCAGGGTTAAGCCATATTACTGAATGAAAATGATGGAACATTTGAATGACATTATGAAAGTGAGGGATGGATTTAGTGTATTTCACTTGATGTGTTTTCTGTAATGCAGAACCTCAAGCAGTTGGAGGGAGGCTGCTGTCACCTGAAGAGACAGGTTGAAAATGCACAAGCATTTGGTTTACCAGTGATCGTAGCTGTCAACAAATTCAGGTATGATATCAAACAGCAAAGAAAAAGAACTGTCTGTCTATTTGTTACTATTTAAACATTATTATACATATCCAGCCATCCATTTTCCATACCCTCTGCAGGGTCACAAGGATTATTTTCAATATGTATACCGTTTTATTCTTTATGTCTAATTATAATGTAATATTTATATCGTATCATTTGTACACTAACTGT
Source organism: Carassius gibelio (assembly GCF_023724105.1). NCBI lineage: Eukaryota > Metazoa > Chordata > Actinopteri > Cypriniformes > Cyprinidae > Carassius > Carassius gibelio. The sequence continues at coordinate 16,688,957 of NC_068390.1, read as the reverse complement.
ACAAGCCAATCCGAACCACACACAGTACTGGCACTCTGAATGAATACGGGGTCTGATTGTATTTGGCATAGCGGTGATACTGACCGTGAGCTGGAGCTGGTGTGTGGCCAGGCGAGGCAGGCTGGAGCCTTTGATGCGGTGCAGTGCTCTAACTGGTCTGAGGGGGGCGCTGGAGCGCTGGCTCTGGCACAAGCTGTTCAGAGAGCTGCAAAACTACCTGGACAGTTCAGTTTCCTCTACGACACACAGGTGAGAAATGGCATAGTGTAGGTTTAAATCCCACTGAAACTGATATTAAATGTACTGTACTTTTTATTATGTACTGTGCTGAATTATTATGTAGTAGAGGAAGTGAAAGTATATTTGCTTGCGGGATCATTAAATTCCTTATACAAGTACACAGTGGAGCAGTTTTACTTTCACTTCATTACCCAGTGCCTTTGTGCTGTTCTTTCCCACACATATTCTGAGATCAATTAACACCTTATATATAGAGCTGTTTCATTACCAGCCAGTGACTTTAAATGCTTGAAATATTTTTAATTGGCGAGGCCTAAATATAACAAGCATTCAAGGAAGTCTGTATGAAAGTATGAAGCCAATGAAGCCAATGGACTTTGGCTTCTGTACGAAGCCAAAGTCCATTACTCATACTAATACATTATTAAACACAGATAAATGGCTGTTTTCAGATTCCAGCTGCCGATAAGTTAAGGACTGTGGCACAAAAGATGTATGGTGCAAAAGACATTGATCTCTCTCCAAAATCAAAAGAAAAGCTTGCACTTTATACAAAACAGGTAAGCTTCCTTTTAATTTATATAATGCAGCAGGCTAAGAAATAGCTATTTACATAAAGCTCAGATATTTGCTTATTTACAAAATGTACTTTATTAAGGAGACATTCTTTATCAAATACAGTTTATATACTAATACTGAATGTTAATTGATTTGGGTTGGACTTATTAGTGGACAGCTGAGGAAGTTACAAAGAGGACTAAAAAATATTGTATTTCATATTGTTGATGATTTGAGTTGTGCAATTTTGAAGAAAAATGACTGTTTAACATTATATGTATGCCGCTCTGCCTCAGGTGGAGTGTAACATTCTCTCTTATTCCACTTCTTTTAAGGGATTTAATGATTCACTCACCTCAAAATGTGATACGATTCACAATATTGATTTCACAATACAATTTTCTCACGATTTTTTTAACAAAATGAGATCTAAGACACATGATTAATAAAAAAGTGTCCTTTTATTATTGCTTAGACAAAATGCTTCATAATTCTTTGTGAAATTCAAATATGTTAGAAAAATATAATTAATAATTAAAATAAACACCAAATCAAATAAATAATATAAATAAATTAAATATCTTCATATAAACAAACCTGTGCTCTTTCCATTTAAAATTAGAGGCAACAACTGTATTTTAATCATGATCCAAACAAAGATGCTACATACATGTAGCATTAAGCATATTTGTTTTAATTTTCAACTGGTTACATCGTTACATCCCTATTTCTTTTATCATCTTTGTTTTTCCTCTCTTAAAGGGCTTTGGGAATCTGCCGGTTTGCATAGCTAAGACACACCTGTCCTTGAGTAATGACCCCACGCTGAAGGGAGTGCCCACCAACTTCATGCTGCCCATAACTGATATCAAGGCCCATGTTGGAGCAGGTTTCCTCTGCTGTCTGACTGAATCGGTGAGCTTTATACTCCTGTATCTATAATATTAGAGCTAGATATACTACAGTTCTAAATTTGGGGTCAGCATGGCTTTAGCGAGGAATCATGCTTTAAAGACAATACTGTTGCAAAAAAAAAATCAATTTTAAACTTTTGAACTCTAATCCTGAGAAAATATGAAGCAGCACAACAATTTTAGACATTTATAATAACACTGACACTGAAGACTGGAGTAATGATGCTGAAAAATCAGCTGTGCCATCACTGGAATAAACTGCATTTTAGAATGGATTAAAATAGCAAACAGACAATTTAAATTGTAATCATATTTCACAATATTCTGATCCGGTAAAAGCAGATTTGGTGAGCGTAAGCGACTTCTTTCAAAAATATTTTACTGACTCCAATGCAATTACACTGTCTCCCCAAACCTGAGGAAGGAAAAAACATAATACAAAAGTGATTATTGATTTCATTAAGAGTTTATGATTATTGGCTGGCCACACTAATGGAAGATAAAATGATGAGATTACATGAACACTGAGGTGTATGTCCTCTAGTCAGATGAAGTCATCGACTCATTTCTGTACTCTTCAGTCAGTCGCTCATCGGTTGAGTCTACAGTGCAAAAAAGAAAGAGAGAATATTTGGTCACACATGTTGAGGATATTTTTATCCAGACACGTTGCTAGGCTGCATGCCTGAGCTGAACATGAGCTGTTCAACAAAATCCACTGGTGGTCCAAGTGACCTTATACAACATTTATGTTCATTACAGATTACAAATGTAAGTCAGTTTGTTAAACTGCATTATTTCCATATGCAGTTAACTTGGCTCAGTATGGTTTTGTTTAGCTTGTCAGGCTGTTGTATTAAAATTATTTTTGCGTTTATTTTTTTTGTTAGCTTTTGATTGATTTGTAATGGGCTATATTATTAAGACAGCAAAATAACTCCTTTGTGATAACACCAGATTGACTAATTTCTTCAAACTCTCCAACAGACAAATACAGAAATGGATGATCCCATGTGGCCCTGTTTCCATGGCAACAACCTTTACAGTGACAGCAAGTAGCTCAATGGTTACTTGCAAAGATGCGCAAGCTGAAAGTGGTTTGCTTAATGGTCAATCAAACTTTTAATAATTGGAAAGAAACAGTTTTCTTTTAACATGGCTAAATGGTTTTTAAAACCAACACAAAGTTTCTTCAGTCAAATCATTGGCATCCAAATTTTAGCACCATATGATAAAATGTAGAATATTTTCATGTTTTACTACAAGTACTATACAGCTGCTTTTTTATTTGCTATAAAATATCTTATGTACAGTGAAAACCAATTATCAGTGTCTTTTTAACTGTATGTTTTAAGTATGTAAATTTGATGAATGATGGATTTTAGGAATTCACTCCAGATCTCACAGCTATTATGCTGTGCTTCTTGATCCATAAGATATTTTTAGCCATGACTGTGCTTTAAAACCAACTGTCTGTCAGTATTTTTCTTATCGGCTTGTTTATGCTAAGTTGCCAGTATTATTGAAAGCCACATTTGAGTTCATAGATAATGACACATTGATTCTATGAGCTTGTGTAATGTCTATATGTTTACTCTATATGCTATCTTATCTGACTCAAATAAAATCTTGGCTTAGGTTTTAATGAAGTTTCTAGTTGCTATAGATACTAAGCTGCCGTCCTGATTGTTGTCTATAAATAGATAATTGTATATTTGTCCAGCTTGCTAGTCCAGTTTATTTTTAGCCTCTTCTTCAATATGTGTTACCCAACAGCCATAGTTGCCGTCCATTAGTCATTGATCACTGCCAATGTGTCTCTTACAGTTATCCGATGCTGTGTGACTAGTCACCTTTTTTTTTCTATGGAGAAAAAAAACGTGTGTATACCATTAAAAATGCTACATAAATTGCTGTGCTGATATTGAATACGAGCTAATCAAAAATGAAACTCAACATTTTGGGGTCCTATTTTAACAAATTATTGCCATCTTGTTTTTTAATTTGGTTTAAAATGTTATTACATTCATATAAACATGTTAAACACCATTGTTACACTTACAGAAAATCCTAAAATAAAAGGTGTTATCATATTTTAGCACATTTTGCGTTGGAAAATGAATGTTGAATGGGTCTGTCACCATGAAAATAAAGACATATTTGCCAAGTGGGATACTGAGTGTGCATCTGGCCTGTTTGATTCAGGGGTTAGTTCGGGACATTGCCACCAGGTTTATCAGTATGAGGCAGCCTATTCAAGTGAAACCCGAGTAAACACTGCCAGCCCTTAATACACTTTTGTGGTAGCTTTGTTGAGTACATTTTTTATTTTCTGGTGAGGTTTTCAAGGGCATATTTTCCTCAGACCTGCTTTTGAGCTTGAAATTATATTACATACATGAGATGTCAAGACTTGTTATATATACCCTGAATGAAAGAGGCAATCCCTCTTCTGAACAAATTTAAAACATGCCTGAATGATAAAAAGGCTGTCCGACTAAAAGGTCCATAAGGAAATGTCTGCTACTGACTCTATGTCAGTATATATATCTACTATAAATTAGACTCTGGGTATAACAGGTCATATTTGCACATATGTCTTTTGCAAACATCAAGCAAGCCTCCAAATGAGAATTCATTTCTGTGTGCCATCTGCTCATTACGGACATTTCATTTAAAGCCAGATTTGATTTTCCCAGATTTTGTAAGTTTTTGCAGTGATGCAATAATAATAATAATATTTTCTTGGTGTGAAGAACATTTTAACCATTGTAGTGGACATTTTATATCCGCTACAAAGAACCTTGTGTGGAATGGAAAGATTCCATGGATGTTAAAAAACATATTCTTTAGAGTGTATCTCTCTCTGTTGATGTCCATCACTAAAATATTTTATTTTTATTAAAAAAAAATATATATCATCTAGACAAAGTGTAAACGCATTTGATTTATGATTTCAGAACTGAATTATAGATTTAATTATGACAGGTTTATACTGGGTTGATAATGAAAAAATATATACAGTAGCCCATCAAATACAAATTTATTTGATTTTTGATACAGTTCATGTTTCTACGAATGAGGAAATGAAATTGCATTTGAGCAATTGGTTTCTCATTTGAGCAGTTGTTTTGAGAGTCTGATTTATTGTTTGATCTTCAATGCATTTGAATTTTCATTTGAATTTTGTTAGGAAAAAAATCCATAGAAAATATAACTTTGTTAGTAAATTGTACATGGCGAGTGTGTATGGTCGCAATGATGGATATCAATAATATGTTCACATTAGCAAAGGCTCCTCTGTGTTGATTGGATGGATGCTGTGCACGCTCACGGCTCTGGCTCACATTAACCATCAATCTGCTGGTCGTCATGGAAACAAAAAGGCGCGTAACACGCTGTGTGTTGGCTCAAGTCTCCGAGCGCGCAGATCCGTGAGGGGATTCATAAACGCTCTTTGAATCTCATCCGTGAAAATAGTTTACGTCGTGCCCTCCACTTTACAGGTAGGTGTTTTAACTTATCATTAATTCGTACGTTGTTGTAGCACTTTTTATATCAAAGTTAACTTGTTATGAGTTATATGTTATCATCATTAAGATTAAGATAAAGTAATGACCGTTTACATTCGTCACAGATTTACAAACGTCACAAACAAAAATATGGTGTTATCCGAATAGTCTTCGAGTTTTTACTTATACTGAGATAGCTATATTTATTCCTGTAGCCTATCATTTTAAAAAAGTGTTGGGAAATAAAGTTATTTGTAATAATCGTATTTTTAGTTTACTTTTACTGTTAGCACCTGTTAGCAAAACGCCTACTGAATTCTTCATATAAAGGATGTTTAGAGACTTTTCACCGGTGTCACACCCAGTATGTATTCATGTTGTTTGTGCTGTAAACATTGCACAGCTCATGTGTCATCTATGAGCATGATCAAAATATACTCAAAGATTAACATTTCAGATTAATAATATATCAAAAAGCTCATCATTGAAGACAAATCAAGTAATACATATGTTTCAACCAACAAGTGGAATACAGAAAACCTTTAACTTCACCAAGACAATGTTTTGTGTTGGTTTGCAGCATCGCCACATCTTTAAGCTGTCAGTATGTAAACGGAGAAAACACCCACTTGTGTAATTGATCCAGTATTGCCAGTGTGGACTATTATTGACTTTGGTTCTTTTTTGATTAACCATGTCCACACAAGAGACAGAATTATCCAGTAGTCAGGAGAAGGTGGGTTTGAAAAGAAAACTGACGGGTCCCCCGAGACTTTTGCTGGGGAAGTCAAAATCAATGGAGAAACTGGAAGGTAGATCTCAGAGAAGGCAAAGACATGCTAAAAGTTGTGATGGCACAGCAGAGAATAATTATCAAGGTAATGATGGAAATCAGTCCTCACTTGTTACCCACCACAGCCCTCAAAAACCCTCAGAGGAGAAGGAATCCCGATCAGCTGCTCCAGAAGATACCTCAGGAATTCTTGTAACATTGGAGCAGAGTGAAAGCAAAGATGAAAATATGGAAAGTAAAACAAAAATAACCAGAAGCACTTCAAAATCATCCATTAAAAGGACGTTTTCCTCACTCCTAAGATGTGGAAAGATGAAGGAATCAGATAGAACTGAAAACGAGACTTTGAATCCTCAAAAAACAAAGAAGAACAGAAACAAAGCTAAACACAATAAGTGTAACTCCATGGATGAGAATAAACTGAGTGCAAACAAGGAAGTTCCTAATGGGAAAAGTAAAACTAGGGCCTTCTTCTCAGTGTGGCCCATTTCTAAGATATCTACCACATCCAAAGTAAATCTACATGTAGGAAGGGGATGCAGAGAGCAAGACAATAGCATGGTTTTTCACGAGATAACGGCACCAAAAGGTTTGACATTTAAAAAGATCTACCAAATCTTTCCAAGAAGAAAGAAAGCATCTCCTATTGATCAGTTTGAGTGTAATGCTTCCAGTGCGTCACACACAGAAGTAGCCGATCAACTGAATCAATCACCTGCGGCTGCTTTGGACATTTCCAGTGTCACAAAAGAAGAGAACCGAAAGAAAGAACAAAACATAAAAGGTAAAAGCGTTCCAGAGACATTTTCATTCAGTGCAGAAGTAAGCGTTAACAGAAACATCGATGCTGGCCACTCGGATGTGAAGGAAACACGTCCTGACCAAGATGTTAGTTTTAATGAGGATGAAAAGCAGGTGTTAAAATCTAGTGTTTTGGATTCTGAGGTTCCTCCATTGTGTTGCAGTGGCCGTAATTTCGACTCTGAGTTTGCAGGCACATCATCAGTTGGTGAACTGCTAGTCTTAATTGAGAAGCCTAGTAAAACTTGTGTCAAATGCAGGCCAGTGATTACTATAGAGCATGCATGCTCATCGGAGGAAGAGAACATGAATGAGGCACCATATTTTGATGGTCTTACCATGAATGGGTCCTGGCAACATTTAAGAATAAACAACACACTACATCCTTCTGAAGTAAATGTGTCTCCTGAACTGGACCACAGCCGGTGTAATGAGCCCTTACTGATTCAGACGGCAGTTTCTATGGTGCAAGCAGCCATTCGTGGTGCTGTGGAGCAACTCACAATCGAGCAGCAGCATAATCAGATAAGTTTGGACCATGCGTAAACACACATTCATATTCTTTATTCGGCAAATGGTTTCATGTTTCTGTCAGATGCTATAAATAAAGCTGTGTATAACCTGAAAAAAAGAGAAGATGATTTTCACATGATTAAATGTCAGGTGACATTTCAGGCTGTTTAAACATTGGGAATGTTTGTTATGATAATTGTAATAACTGGTGTCAGATTGTGGAAAAGTTTGTAATTTTATGTAATTTTAATGCTTTAAATTTGTACTTGCATGATTAACCTCATATTGTCATTAATGTTACCTTCTATTGTTCTTATTTTTTATACTGCGATATTATTTCCCATGTTATTGCAGTCTAGTTTCTATAGCAATGAATATCCCACACATGACTCTGAGAAGGCACTGAGCCACATGCTAATGATTTGTTGTGTAAAACTCCTTTCCATTCCGTCAACATTAAGGGCAACGTTTTTATGAAAATAAGTGGTCTGAGAACCCAGGTGTGCACATTGGATGTTCTTTTCATATTTAAATGAGGTCCTGACTGAAGCCTACAGTGAAATTGTTAGATGTTATGTAGACTGTAGACTATAGACTGTATACTGTACATAACAAGCTTGGGAGAAACGCTTAAAGATGATTACTCAGAGTTGGCAGGAGAGATAATGTTTACTTTTGTGACTACATGCTACTCTCTTGTGGCAATAAGATGTTACTACAAGATAGTCAGTTACAGGATAGTTTAGCCAAAACGTAAATTGTGTCATAATTTATTCACCCCAATGTTATTGCAAACCTGTATGAATTTATTCTTTCGGCAAACCACAAAAGAGCATCATCTGAAGAATGTTACTGTCCATACAATGAAAGTCAGTCGGGACCAAAACAACAATGAACCCCACTGACTTTCATTGTATAGACCAGAAACATTAAACATTGTTCAAAATATCATGTTTGCTTTCTAAGCTGTATAAAATCATACAACAGGTTTGGAATGATGTGAGGGTGAGTAAATGATGACAGAATTTTAATTTGGGGTACACAATCCCTAATCAGTGCCAATGAAACCAATGACAAGTGAACAAAGCAGATGCATTATAAAACACAGTTTATTCAATGTGCCATTTATTAAAAAAAATACCCAAACACATTATCACACAGTGGCACGGAGTGATGATAATGAATGAAATCGAAAGGGACTATTTAAATACACTACACACATCACACAAATAACACGAATGCAAGTTTTGCTGATTTAATATACTCATCACAGTACACCAGCCTCAATTATTCAACGGATATAACTGCAAAAAGTGGTGCTTTGACAGTTCGAATACAGCACAAAGAAACCATGTATACCATCAGTGATGTCTTGAAATTGATCGATCATTCTAAATAAAACATTTTGTCATGTCTCAGCTTTTGAAAATGACCTGTCTGCTTTTGAAACATGACTGAATGTGCCATTGCTTTGTTTGTCAGGAAGTGGTATATTAGACATTTACAGTGGCATTGTCCCATCTCTCTAGTTATGTCTCAATTTATGTAGTAAGACTGTTAGCAAACTTGTATTATACTCTTGTGTTTGTGAAAGTCTTTCAACATATCAAAAAGCTTTTAGAAAAGCACCAGTTGCACACATTCATTTGATAGATTATTCTGATTGTGTAGACGTCTTGGACAACTTTGCACAAATAGGCACTGTTCACTGTTAACTTGAAAAATGAAAGACTGCTGGATTTGGTTCAACTGGCTGAGCAATAGTGTTTTTCTTTACAGAAATGTTTGGCAAAAATATTCTAAGGCACTGAACCAGTTTTGGATAGTAAATTCCATTTAGGGAAGAAATTTTTTAGAATATATGCTCAGTTTCACTCATTAGGTCAAAAATAATCATATTATTATCTTAGGCAGGCCTCTGAAAATAAATATTTTGATTGTGGTCAAATGTGGCACTTAAAAGTGCTATTTGAGTTTCACACGCACATGCTTGTCAATCTTATCCTTATTTTTAATATATAATTGATCCAAAAGTGTTCAGTCACCCAAGAGTCAGCAACATCATTATACAACAACACTACAATCATCAACACTAAGTTTTAAACAAAATTAGGTAGTACTTTATTTTACAGTCCTGTTCCTCATGTACATACTATGTACTTATTACAGTAATTACAATAACTATGTAATAACTAGGTACTAACCCTGAACCTACCCCTAAACCTAACCCTACCCCATGTAGTTACTGTACCTTGTGTTACCAGAACTTTCGTAGATAAATACACTGTACGTACACTATAAATACAAGTTAGTACCAGACTGTAAAATAAAGTGCAACCCAAAATTCTCATTTTTTAACATTGACAAGGACTTTTGTGACAGGACAGAAGTGCTGAGGCAGAAAACTAAATTTGTTAAAGGAAAATTTGGGGTTTAATAGAAGTTCAGCTCAATCAACATAATTTAAAGAATAATGTTAACACAAAGCAATTTTGACAATTTTAAAAAGCAAAAACCGCGATACTGGAATGTAATAGAATGGGGACCAATTCTGGAGGAATTAAAAGCAGAAACATGATTCTTTAAAAAACATATACATTATTCTGTTAAAAATTATGTATGTCACACTCACAAGCACTGTATGCATACTCCAGCTTATGTGTAAAAACTGAAGTTCCACACCATAGGCTTTATGTTTTATGTCATGGAATTTGTAAAATTAGATACAACTTTACACAGAAAAGGTAAGATATTTTTTCCCCAAATTAAAATCATGTTAACATATTTTGTTTATGTCTTATTAAACCAGTGAGTTTTTTTTACATGTATGGATTATGCCCATTCACTCCTACTGTAAATTCCTCACTGTAACATATTTTTGCTCTTTTTTTAAAGAAAAAGAAAAGGAGGGACAGGTGGAAATTAATTTTTGTTGTAATCAACAAATGTTGTTGACTGAGCTTAACTTGTACTAAATCCAGATATTCCTTTAACAGTCATTGTGTGTTTGCATGAATATATGTCAAACACTACATCATTCTACAGTCACTGCGTCCACACTCTCCTGAGAGACCTCAGAGTCCAGTGAGTAGCAGGAGCTGCCGTTATCCTGAGTGTCCTTGGCTGCCTCCTCTCCTGTGGTTGTGGTAATATCTGGCTGGCCCTCACAGCCATGGAGCAGCTGCCCGCAGAAGCGGCTGTAGCGATGGTATCGCAGTGGCTTGCCCACATGTGCGAACATGTGCTCCTGCAGCTGGCTCTTCTGCGAGAAGCGAAGGTTGCAGACGGCACAGGCCATCTTTCGTTTTCGTGTGAAGGCTGCCAACGGGCTGCCGCTCCATCCAGTCCCACTACCTTGTCTGAGTTCCACGGCAAGCTCATCTGCCAGGGCCTGACTCTGCCGTAAGGCCTCCTCCAGACTGCCAGAGTCTATGCGCTCATTGTGAGGAGGCCTCTCCTCTAGGGACTTGTGCTCCCTGGTTTTGTCCTCTGAAGGGCCTTCCATTAGACCACTAGGCTCGAGGGCACAGGCTGCGTGGGTAAATAGGTGCTCTTGTAGGCCTTCAGGTGACAGACAGCGTTCACCGCACCGAGGGCATAAAAGCGCTAGAGGGCCATCTTTAAATAGACCTGCTTGACAGGGGCTCACCTGAGCTGGGGAGAGAGAGCAAGGCTCTTTGTCACCTTCTTGTTCTTCCTCCTCTGCTCTTTCCTGTTTTATCCGTGCCGAAATGTCAGAGTCATCCCCCGAGGCCACTGAGGATGCGGCGCGGAAGCTTTGAGGCTGTCGTTCAGATGTAATGCCCTCCAGCCCTACAGCGAGAGCTAAACGGCCATGTGTGCGATCAGCCCTAGTGCTGGAGCGGCCATCCTCAGGGTCCCGTGAACCACCAGCCTTCAGGCCCGAGTTCTCTTTACTGGCCAACTGTGAAGAGATCTGGATGCCATACAGGTTGGACATACGGAGGGGTTCAGAGGATGCATCAGGGCCACCCTCACCTGTTTTGTGGCAGAGCTGGTATGCATGGAGGAACTTGATACCTTCTTGAAGTCTGCCCTGGTCTACGGGTTGTTTGGGACCCATGCCTGTGTACATGATGTGTAAAAGGTAGCTGAAGACATCTGGTTGAATATCTGTGGGCTGGATCTTAATGCACTCACTGAAAAAGCCAGAAAGTCATCAAAAATAAAATCAGCTATGAATTAATCCTTTAAAGTATGGTTAATAACAAACATTTGGTCTGTATTATTATTATTAAACCTTTAATATTTATAAAATCTATCTTGACTTCCTCCCCATGCTTACTTGATAATCAGAACCAGTGACCCTTCAGTCTTCAAGAAACATTCACTAACCTGGACTGGTGGATGAAGATCATTTTGAAGTAGTTTGAGAAGGCAGCAAGGACTGCACGATGAGCCTTGAAGTATACGTTACCAATGGCAACAGTGCAGTCACACAGAAAGCCAAACTCCCTTTGGACGTTCAACTGCTGCAGAAGGAACAGACTGTGGCCAGACACGTCCATCTCAACCTTTAACAAAATCAAAGACAAAACAAATAAATTCTTATGCTTAAATTGACTAGCTTACTCTGCTGTATGTTATAAGCAGGTATTAATAATACTAGCATTTACCTATATCATGTTTTGTTCAGGTGAAATACAGCAGCTCTATGAAAAACTTACTGATATTGATATTGTAGATTTGACTTTTTTTTTTAAATAAATTGCACAAAAAATAATAATAATAAATGCATGAAACCACTATGAATACCAAGGCATATACTTTTAAACTAGATTTCTCCTTTTTGTCTTTCCAGACAATTTTTTTTGTCCCAAATGTCTCTTAACATGATGATCTAGCAAGTACCAGAATCAACCAATGAGTCTCTGAAGAGCCTTAGTTGTATGAGTAACTGGCGGCCTCTATCGATCAAAATAGACATCATATTTTAAACGTTTTTGAGACTACCCAGCTGTTTACATCTGGATAGGATTTCCCTTTTTTTTTCTCAGTGAAACCTACTATGACAATGCTTTGGTAAATGGCATTCTTACATTCCCTATAAAACATATTATTCAGAAAATCCATTAATAACTACATTGTACGTTTTTCGTAATGTATAACTTAATCTACAGCAGAATGTCATCGTATTATTATTATTATTTCCATAATATGAACGGAGAGACCTCAACGACTGGCTTGTCTGTAATGTTTACAGTGTAACATTTTAAAATCATTGTGTGTCGACATGATCACAATAACTGAGAGCGATTTCTTAAAATTATTACACAAAAGGACATTTACAAACAGCAATTGTTCGTCGCATAGGGAAATGTCACAAATGGATGGATAACACACAAAAGAGCGTGTAGCCTATGTAATTCATGCTTGTGTGATCTGCATGTACAGAATCCCAGATTTGTCCACGACAGAATCGTAATTTTCACACGTCTGGTCTACACCGATCAAGTGTTGTCGAAGAAACGGTGTACGTTTTCATGCACCTTGGCCAACAAAACATGCATGCACCAACGCACAGACATAATGCATTAACACGGTCCCAAAAAAATGTGTTCTTACCAACTATAATTTCGTGTGTGTTGCAGCAGGAAAATTCTCTTATGGACTCGCGGTTCTTCCTAAAAGCGATTTACGGCTTAGCTTGTTATCCGTCACGTGACCGTACTGTACATTAGCTGGTCCAGACACACTCATAGTGGAAACATGCGATGCAAACGCTTTGCTCGTACTTACATGCACGTTCGTTGCGTTTTCGTTCTTCTATGTCGAAGGAAGACTAAGGCGCATGTATATAAATAGACTATAGCAGTTATCTAGTGTGGGAAAAGTCACTGAACCGAAATGCATGAAGTATGACAACGTGCATCTAGACGAGAGAGCAGAGCCAGTTTTGCTAAATGGTCTGACAGACCTTCAGAGGCGCTCGTGAATTTGTTTTATTGTAAAACACTTATGTAGGAACAACTTTACCAATTTGAATAATAATTTAAATAATAATTATAAAAATAAACGTATCTGTTTCCCAACATTTATCATATATGCAATAAAGATCTAACCAGGTGGATTTTGGTTTAAAGTGTCAGTTATGGTGTTAATTTACGATTAGTGTTGCAGGTGGTATAACATGTGATGGTAGGCTAATGACCTTTTACATATATATATATATATATATATATATATATATATATATATATATATATATATATATATATATATATATATATATATATATATATATATATATATAAATTCTTGGACACAAGTTAGCAAGCAGTCAACTGACTTTGAATGTATATAAAAAAGTATAATTATTTTAATAATTATATTATAATATTATAATATTTTATTATATTTGTATAGCTAATTGAGAATTGCAATTATGTAAAAATGTACATTTTAAACTAAAACATGTTTATGACTTATAAAAGCTGTGATAATGTAAAAAAAATAGTGACATTTCTGATGTTTAAACAAGAAATTACAATTCTCAACAACCTTTTTTGTTGTTGCAGAAATTCAGATCTCTAAAATGCTTGGCATGATGGTAATGCCAGCAATACAGAGGAAAGATTTATATATATATATATATATATATATATATATATATATATATATATATATATATATATATATATATATATAATCTATAGGCCTACACATAAAAAAATGATTTGAAAGTAGTTATTGTGGAAAATGAGCTATTCGTCTGCATTGTAACATTATTCTATTTCGTTTTCAGCACGAATGTTACTGCAAGGGCTCGTCTTGAAGAGCATATTTTCATACATGGTTTGGTTGCATTTTCACTGTGCTGCGCGTGCTGGGGCGTGCTGGATTTGCGTGAGCGGGGCCGGATCTCAGTGCGGTGATAGAGCTCGCAGAGCGGCTGTGCGGAAGTTCTTTCATCCGCGCTACACAGAAGGGGCTTCGCCCTCGAGATTAGCTATTCTCGTCCTAAGTTTTTGTGTGGACGTAGGCAAGAGAGGTGGAACTTCTTCGCTCTGTGTTTTAACTTGAATTCTGTCGTTCGCTACAAGTTAGCGCCCATTACCGCCGGTGAGTATTTTCAGTGTGTTTTGCGTGTAAACACGAGCTGCAGTAATGTGAAGCTCATAGCGTATGTGCGGGAAGCTGCGCGGGGGTGGCACTGCATGCTTGCGTGAGAGCTCTCCCTTCGACATTGGTTAGATATATTCTGTTCTGCTGTCTCTTAAGTAACAGATCCTTTAAAAACTTAATGTTGTCCCTGAGGATAATCGTATGGTCAGATCTATTGTATGTTGTCCAAGTAGTTTGATTTTACTTTTAAGTGCGGTATGATTGACAGCTACAACGCCCGCATGATTCTGTCTCTAAAATAGGCCAATGAGAACGCGAGGGCGGGATGTAAACCTCTCTGTTTGGCCTTATAATGGAGCTGAACGACGGAAACAAGTACTATTTAAACCAACTCTTATTAAGCTAATTGATTATATGAACACAATTTATATCTTCTGCTGTCTGATATTTATTATTTTATTCTGAATGATAATTTTTTTTGCAAATAAACTTAAGATTTCGCTAGACTCCTTTAATTATTATATCCCAGTCAATTGAGTTTATTGACGAAGTATGACCTTGAGGAATTAAACCTGCTGAGTTGCTCAGATGGTTAGAAATCAGTGCAACCTATTTAATTTTTTTTTATTTGTAAAATTAATAATAAAGCAAGGAATATAATCACATCTAAAATATTTAAAACTATCATTAATAATATATTAAAATATTGTCTTATCTTCCACTTATATTTGTTGGCTAACTGGCAAAAGGCTATTACTTAGGCTTGTGTTACATCCAGTACTGACATGACATATCGTATTTTATTTTATTTTTGTCTATTTTATCTAGATTTTTCTTCCATAAACTACCATTCAAAAGTTTGCAGTCAATAAGATTCAAAAAAAGAAAAGAAAAAGAAATGTATTTTATTCAGCAAAATTAAATTGATCAAATGTAACAGTAAAGAAATGTATAATGTTACAATAGATTTCAAATCAATTATTTTCTTTTGAACTGTGTATTCATCAAATAACCTAAAAAAGTATCATGGTTTCCACAAAAAAAAAAAAAAAAAAAAAAAAAAAAAAAAATATATATATATATATATATATATATATATATATATATATATATATATATATATATATATATATATATAATAAGCAGCACAACTGTATGTATCTGTTATAATAATAAGAAACATTTATTGAACCCCCAAATCGGCAAAAATAAATAAATAAAATAAAATAAAAAATAGAGTAATGGCTGCTGAAAATGTAGCTTTTTAAATTGCAATAATATTCCACAATATTACTATATTGTTTTTATTGTGCTTTAAATGCATTCACACATCTTTGGCTGCTTTTGGGTTTCCCGTCCTGAAATGTTGTGTTTTTAAAAATAGTCAAATTGTAAAAAAAATTATCTTGAGTAGGGATGTAGAGATTAGCTGCGAGCCTTTTTAAAAATCGATTCAAATATGTGACCATTCAAATCAGTTGAGATGCCAAACGATACAGTTGGAGAAGGAGTTTATATAAGTGTGTCTCTGAGAGGAACTAACTATCTTTAGAAAGGTTACGGTTATATTTTCTTTTCATCTTGCCTCTGAACAATGCATATTAAAGTAGTGTTCATAAGCTCTGCTTTGTTTACAGTGGTAACCCAGGAAACACTGTATCATTGCTGTTCACTGCAGCGCCACCTGCTGTCAGAGGGTGAATCTACATCTCGTTCAGCTTGTATTATTCAGATATGTTTTATGTAGTATAGTTTCACAAAACCAAAGACAGACCATTTTGTTTTTGCTTCAAGTTTAAAAATCATACAGTATAACTTAGATTGAAAACTACTCATTCTGCATGGAAATGTACTCGGAGCGAGTAATTTTTGTGAATAGTCGCAATGGCATGACCACCATGTTGTTCAACTCGTAAGTGCTGCCATTTCTGTTGCATATGAGAAACATCAAATGGCAAACGAAAGCAAAACTAAATTGCGTTACTCATTTGCGCTGCTCAGCGCGGAACGCTTATCAGCTCGGAACGCGACACAAACACAATATTTTATATTAAGAGATTTCTTTTATTTTGTGTAACTTACTTATTTGATTTGGTGTTTGTTTTAAAATTTCAATTTAGTTTCATTATATTTTAATTTCACAAAATTATTATTATTTTTTTTTTGTGATTGTCATTGTTAAAAAAGAATATTGTGAGAAAATCGTGAATTGTGAAATCAAAATTGTGAGTTGGATCGTGAGTTGAGTGAATCATTACATCCCTAATTTTGAGATCTTTGCATGCCATTCCATTCCACAGTTAGACCAACTCTTAATTTTACAAATCAATACATAATAGTCATGATATTATCATGATATAGTCATGGCCAAAGGGCGCCTGTAAGAGGGGAAAAAAAAGATTCCTCAAAGGTGTGTCTTGCTGATGTATTACGTTTTTCTTTATGATTCCTTACAGGGTAATGGCAAGGCCAAGCCACAGTGAGCATGTCCTGCAGCAGCTCAACAACCAAAGGGAGTGGGGTTTCCTCTGTGACTGCTGCATTGCTATAGGGGACATTTATTTCAGGGCCCACAAGGCCGTGCTGGCAGCCTGCAGCTCTTACTTCAGAATGATGTTCATCCGGGATCAGCAGGGGACTGCACTTTTTGATCTCAGCAACATGCAGATCACCGCAGAATGTTTCGATCTCATCCTGCAGCTCATGTACCTTGGCCGAATCGTCATGGATCACTATGAATTTGAAGAGCTGAAATCATCTATGGTCTACCTACAAATGTACTACATCCCTGACTCGCTTGAGGACCTCAGAGACATCCGAACATCCAATCTGACACCCTCGTCCTCTGCATCGTCCTCTTCATCAACCAGCTCCTCGTCCTCATCCAGCGTGATGGGAAGCAAGATGATGTTCGGCGTTCGAATGTTTGAACAGCAGCGACCAAGCCCTTCTGAGAATGAATGCGCACCCAAAGCCTCAACCACAACTGCTCGTCAGACCATTAACATCTCAACTGTCAGGCCTGCTGAAGATGTGGTCATACCACACCCTCCGCCACACTCCGAGACCGTAGTAGACCAGCCATGTGACTTAAGGAAGAGAACATCAGGCCGAAGCTCTGCCATGAAAGAACGCCCTCGATTTGGCCGTACGTACACTTGCGACGATTGCGGTTTTGTGTTTAGCTGTGAAAAGCTCCTCATTGAACACATCCTCACATGCACCAATCGTAAAGCTTTCCAGACACCCAAGGTTAGCAAAGAGGTTTACGGCGATGCTGGAAAAGATGAGAGCTCAACCTCAGAGGGTACGGATGAGCACAGAACCGTTGAAGAGGACTGGCCAGACCATAAGCCGGACACAGAGAAGGTGATCCGGTCTGTTGCCACGGGCATGGACAATAAAGCTACCTTCTCCAGGAATATAACCATTAAAGTGGAGCGAGACAACGATTCTGAGACCGATTTGGAAACTATAAAAGTTGTAAAGGTAGGCAACCATAATGTAGGGAGCTGCAAAGTTCGTACCAGAGTGAACAAAGACAATCTTGCAGACCAGCTGAAGTTTGACAGCGAGGAAGAGCCAAGAGTATCTGCCATGGATGCTTTGGAGGGCCAAAGCACAGGGTTATTAATCTCTGATCCAAAGGTGCAGCGGATCAAAGAAGAAAAGCAAGATGGCGCGTGCATTCCATGTGAGTTATGTGGAGCCCTGTTGACGGAGGAGGATCAGTCTGCTCATTACATATCCAGCCACATGGGACATATCTGTGCCTGTGGAAGGTGCGGCCAAGTGCTCATTAAAGGCAGGCAGCTGCAAGAGCACGCAGAGCGATGTGGTGAACCCCAAGGGGCCGAGATGGACTCCCCAGGTGAGGATTCGCTTGTACTTGAAGATGCTGAGGCTATGGAGGAAAGCTTGCTGGAAGGCGCTGACCTGGGCTTCCGCTGTCCACTCTGTGGGCTGATATTTGAAAGTGAAAGTCTTGCAGTGGAGCACACTTTGACTTGTCCGGAGCAGGAGCCATTCCGGCCCGTTCTATTGGAAGACAGTGGTGATCCAGACCATCGGCGCAAGCATTTCTGCGCGATCTGCGGCAAAGGCTTTTACCAAAGGTGTCACCTACGGGAGCACTACACTGTGCACACCAAGGAAAAGCAGTTCACCTGTCAGACCTGTGGGAAACAGTTTCTGCGCGAGCGGCAGCTGCGCTTGCACACTGACATGCACAAGGGAATGGCGCGGTACGTCTGCCCCGTGTGTGAGCAGGGTACATTTCTCAAACACGATCACGTGCGACACATGATCTCTCATCTGTCTGCCGGAGAGACTATCTGCCAGGTGTGTTTCCAGATTTTCCCCAGCGGCGAACATCTGGAGAAGCACATGGATGTGCATTTGTACATCTGTGGCGTTTGCGGAGAAAAGTTCCGTCTCCGCAAAGACATGCGGAGCCACTACAACTCCAAGCACACCAAGAGACAATGAGAGTTCTCTCTCTGCAACCCTTGACTCTTTCAAATAAGCCATACTGTAAATGTGAGACCAAATCTATGCACTTAGACACCAATTGTAACCTTTACA
This sequence comes from Carassius gibelio, assembly GCF_023724105.1. Lineage (NCBI taxonomy): Eukaryota > Metazoa > Chordata > Actinopteri > Cypriniformes > Cyprinidae > Carassius > Carassius gibelio. The sequence goes on along the minus strand of NC_068390.1, from coordinate 16,669,956 downwards.
ACTGCACTTTCCATGTGTATGCAAATTCTGGATGTGATGCTAGATGTTTTTGGTGGGATATAGTGCTTTAAGCATTTGTCTTCATTTTCTGATGCTTCGAGATGGATATCCAGACACTGGTTAAGTCTAGATATTGACTAAATCACACTATCAGTGGTGTTTCAGTTTAAAATGCTATATAGGTCTGTAGTTATGAAACTGGCCCAAGGCTAATAGTTTTACATTCAATAATTAATGTCTGTTCACAAAGCTTTAATGATGGTACACAAGTTTATCATTGGTAGTTAAGAGAACTTTTGTCAAAGGGGTCATTTGTTTATGTTATTGGTGGTGCTTTTTTAGTGAACACAAGCACATACAGCTTCCATTTTGTCATTAGTTCCAGCAGCTCTGGTGACGTTACCTGTCATAATCCTCCATGATCAAATGCCCTTAAAGGGATTGATCATCCAAATTAAAATTCCAGCATCATTCAATCTCCCTTATGTTGTTCCGAAACTTTATGACTGACTTTCTTCTGTTGAACACAAAAAAAGATATTTTGAAAAATATCTGCTTTTTATAAACTTCTTTTCTCCATACGATGAAAGTTAGTGTGGTCCAGTGTTGTTTTGGGGGGATGTTAAAGCATTGTTTAAAATATATTTTCTTCTGTTCCTCAAAAGAAAGAAAGTCAGGTTTGGAATGATATGAGCATGGGAAAATGACATTTTTAGACAAACTATTCTTCTTAAGCACTGAGATAATAAAGGAGAATAGATTGCTAATAGAATGCGGGCACTTTTCCCTCCTTGCACCAGAACACTAAAAATACTGTAATAAAAAAAGAGAAAAACACTCTTGTTGATGTCTTTCAGCTAGCTGTAATTGCTAAATCGTAACTCATACAAAACCCAGAAATCTATGCAAACTGTTGTAAATTCAGCCCTAATTTAGTGTGCTTGTTGTGAACAGTTTCATGGAGTGAAACAACATTTATTGTGTAGTTATTTCAATATCCCAAAGATATTCATGTTATATAAACGGATTTATACATTTTTTCAGTTTGTACACGATCTGTTTCTAACAAGGATTACATGGTATACAATTCTTATCAGCCTATGCAGTTTTTGTTCGGAGCAAATCAAACTATATGCTTTTGTTTAGGGTCCATCTTTTTTAAAGCTTAAATGGGTTTATAAGAGGTCTTAACATTTCAGATATTTCACACCTTATAGAATTATTGTGGCTTGATGCGAATGTGGAAATGCCATATAATGCTTGCACAAGGGTGTAGGGTAATTTATAACGTTTGGATTAATAAACAATTGCTTTGTCGATCTGTATCTTGTGAAATAGCCAAGTCGGAGTCTTTTTTTCTTACGGTTTTGTGTTTTTCATGTTTAATCATGTGATGTTCATACAGGCTAAAGACTAGATTTTTGGAGCTGTGATCCATGAACCATCAACATGGCCATGAGATAATACAGATTAATCTGAACACAGTTAATGATTGGATTAAGAGCAGGCAATCTGGCTAAAAAGACAGTTGGTGCTCTACGCTTTTTTCTGAAATAAGTTGTCCCATTCAAGTAAACTGACCTATTCAGGCTCACACAGCTTAACGACTTAATGTATAGATTGTATAAAAAGTATATCAAGACTGTGTTACGGTGAGGTTTATGCGGCTTACTTGCATTCTTCATCGGTAGTTACATTTGTGATCAGTTTTCAATAAAAATAATTATGATTACGGACCAAAGCAAGCACGTCATTTTAGTTTACAGACAAACAGCTTTGACATTTACACTGGCTGTTCAACAATGTATTTGGGTTGTGTTGTGATCTAAACCTAGTGAAAATATTTTTTGTGTGTGTGTGTTTGGTAGAAATGTTGCAAGGAATATATGCAAATATTGTGTTTTGATCACATTTTTTTTAAAAATCCTTCAGTGTTTTATACATTTTTGGATTTAAGAAAAAATAAAAGTTTCAAAAATTAGTGATTTGTGTGATGCATTTGAAACAAAATTCGTGGATAATTCATGAACGTGAATGCAAACCATGACTTATAAGGTGTGTTTACTGTTTAATCTGACAATTTTAATTTATCATATGAAGTATTTTCTGTAGTCAGACTACAGGCTGCCTGCTGAATTATTACAACCTTCTGGTTGTTGGGTAATGGCAGCGTAATATTTGCCATGCAAATGATCATTACAAACCCATCCGGGATATTTTATCCCTATATTTATCCAACCATATCAAACACAGTAGCTTGCTACTAATAATAACAATAATAATAAAAAAAGTTAATTTAAATAATTAGTTTTCTAATTATTTACTGTATTATTTACTAATTATGTAAAGTTAGCAAGCAATATTAATTTGATAAACTGAGCATCATGCTTCTTCATTGTGTATGACAATGCATTGCTTTGACAATTTCTTCAGCCTGTGTTATCATGTGAAATGCAGTGGCAGGCAGTTAAATATATTATTATGTTCAGTAGCTGCACTGATAATAATCATCATGCCCTCTAGAAGCTGTCTGAAATTGAGCTGCAAAGTTGGAACAAGAAGCGATCTGTATAGGCCTGTAGGAAAACAGAATCAAAACACATTGACCTAACAATAACAGTGTTTGTTTGTTTGTTTGTTTGGAGGATAGTGCCATCACTAACCTCTAGATGGTGACATTTCTCATATTATTTCACCCAAAGTTCTAGGGGAGCTTTTTATGTACCACTCTCTGAGAATCATATTAAGATTGTTTTAGGGATTTATACAGAGGAAATCCGCACAAATGCTGTTAGGCCACATCTATGCTGAACTTTAAATATCAGCACAGAATCATCCCTCCCATACATGGCCTGTATTTTGCTAAAATTATTTTCTTAAAATGCCTATACAGCCCCTATCTCAGGCTCTCAAATTAGTTTATGTCTGGTTAAATCCTTTTAATGCCTACATGTTCCAACAGCTCGACTGCCTTTGCAGCCAGTGAGCTTGTGGTTTTGGAAACCATCTCTAGATGCCTGGAAACCTCTTGTGGCGCTTACTGTGACGCATACAAACTCTGTATTTGTCCAAACAAATTACTTTAGCATGGAAGGAACTTTTCGTTCTTATTGGGTAAATAGTCTACCTGACTAAGACATCAGAAGCGGTTTAATAAAACGACCCTTCATTAGAACCAAGGAATGCTTTTAATTAAACAAATCTTTCTTTAAATATTGCAAATTTATTGATTTGCTCATTTAATGTAAAATGTACTAAACTTTGTTGGGTTTATTGACGGTACTCTTCCTCTTACAGGCCTACCTACCTTATAATTGTTCATTAATAGATATTTTTGGCAATTGGAAAATCAATCTACTATCTTTTGTCCGTGTGCATGTATTTCTTCTTGCTTGTTTGTTGGAAGCGCAAAGCACACCACTGCCTGCCTGATCTTGTTTATGCGCTTTCGTGTTACTCTTTGATTATCCACTTGGTGGCGCTGTTTTGTGCTTATGGTTACAGTATGTTTGTAACATCCGTTAACACATTATGAACTGACCTCATGAATGCATTTGAGAAGCTTAATGTGTAGGCTTGGCTGTCAAAATGCACTCTTCTACTGAATAAGTAATAGATGGTTTATGTGTTCTCCGATTACATTGTATATTGTGAGTTAATTCCAGCCCATCGTTTCGAGTCTACAGTAAAGTGAAGTATACAGTAAAGAGCTGCTAGAAGACATTTGGCAGTTTTGTTTCCTACAATGGATTGTAGATAAATATACACCTCATTCGGCACTCTCTTAGTTTTCTGTCATAAAGTATCCCGAAATCCCCACAAAAACGAGTTGTGTGAGTGAACCGTTCAAATAAATCAAACTGAATCGCGAACCTTTTGCAACCCTGATTCTAAACATTTGTTAGAAAAACACAGATGACGTGAGTACAGAAATAAATTATTGGGGACATTTATTCTTAGGTTGGTATACGGTAATCTCTTGATCATCAGACAAGAATTTAGATGTAATATTTTACTGCTTAAAGGGTTAGTTCACCCAAAAATGTTAATTCGTCCATAGGTGTATGTGACTTTTTTCTTTTATAATAATCCATTTGCAGTTATATAAAAAATTGTTCTTGCAATTCCAATCCTTTCAATGGGGGTAAGCAGGTTTTTTTTTTTTTTGTCAATAGTTCAGAAGACGTTTTTGTAAGATAAATATGCAGATTTCAAATGTATGCTAACTGTGGGAGGCTAAATGTTCAGGTGGAAGAAGGAAGACATATGCGTCGCATGCACCTCTGGGAAATATAGGAGCAATGGAAACAAAGTTTATTTACTTTAGTAAAGGAAAACAATGTTTATTTTGTTTGAAATCTGGATATTTATCTTACAAAAATGCATGGATTTGCTACACGGGGCCTTTATTCACCCCCCGGAGCTGTGTGAGGGACGTTTTATTACAGATGCACACACTTTATTCAACGTCTTCTGAACTGTTGACAACAAACACCTACCCCCATTGAAAGGCTTGGAAGAGCAAGAACATATTTTAATATAACTCCGACTGGATTATTCTGAAAGAAGAAAGTCACATGCACCAAGGATGTTTCGAGGGTGAGTAGAAGACGAGCGGCAATCTCCCGCTCTCTCTCGTGAAGCTAACAAGGAAGTGACTAAAACTGCAATTCATCGACTGGCCACTGGAGGCTGGCTGCAAGAGGGATTTAACCCTATGTTGAAATGCCCAACTTCACAGCATAAAAAAACGTTTACAGCCTGGTTCAAAAAATATTTGGTCTATATGGCTAATTTTGCCCCTAATGATGACTGTGAGATGGGTGTGGCTTCAGCAACCAGCTCTGGCCTTTTTGCCCATTTTCGATTTTCCATGAGAGTCGTGCGGTGACGCGCTGCCAAGATGGCTCACTCTGCACACTTTGAGCTTCAAAAACGCTTTTCAGGAGTCTACGGGTGATGTCACGGACACTACGTCCATGTTTTTATACAGTCTATGGAAAAAGATAGACAAATCTTCATTCATGGGTGAACTAACCCTTTAATACAAAAACATAATCCACACTAAGGGCCCTTACATAGTCAACGTGAGAAACGCGAGCAAGCAACGCAAGCGACGCGCTCCCTTTCATAGTCTAAACAGTGGACGCAAGCGTCACGGGCGATTCGTGTATGCAATACACCGCTCACGCAACAGGGGGTAGTAGAGTCGGGGTGATATTAGTAGAGTCGGGTCGCGTGATATTCAGATCACAATGGCATTATGTTGCTGATTTTACATCGGCAGCAACAAAGGCAATGCAGAGATAAATGTGGATCAATAGGTATAAGTTCGGATATTTTTTCCTCTTCGCCTGCCATTGTATTCAAACCTTCTTCTTCTGTAAACACAATATACTAAAATTAATGTACAATACTTGCAATGTCGCCCCCACCGACAACGCATAGTATTGCATACACATTTGGCTACGCACCGACGCATAATGGCGGCAAAAGCGTAACGATGCGTAGTCTCGGGGACGCGTATGCGTACAGATGCGTTGACTATGAAACTGCTCTAAATGTAAAATGCGCGCTGCTTTCTCTGCATTGTCACAAGGGGCGCTGGAGCGTAGAGGTGAGAATCATGGTGAGAGCAACAGTTCTTATTACTGAACCGAGAAAATGTTTACTGTTTAATGTTTACTTAGTAAGTACTTTTTAATGGCAGAATCATCCAAATGATCATTGGTTTGTATTCACATACTTGCATTAAGTATATTCTACCCTTATAAGAATAACAAAAGAAGAATTTCTTTAGAAAACTTTTAGAAGTTATTTCTTAGGTCTTAACATTACATCCAAAAATGACTTAAGCTATATTTTAGGCCTGTTTTTCTCAAAAATGGCCTTATCCGTGACATCTGTGCCAAAGCCTGTTTCCGTTACACCCTGCTAAATGAATTTCTTCTCCATTATGGCTATAATTATATGTTCAAAATCAGCAGAGTTCTGCCTTGAATCACAGACCCTTCTGTGCCCCTCTGATTTGATCTGGTTTACATGATTTCCTTTTAAGGCAGGTCTGTTTGTCACGACTGTGGGTGTCTGGTCCTCATGGGAGCTGGTCGTGCCAACTTCAGTAATGGAGAGTCTTTCCATAACACATCATCCACCCACTCCAGTCATATGTTTACAGGCACGGTTCTCTTGAAGGTGCGCTTTACAGCACTTCCCACTGCAACCTGGTCCTTTTGTAGTTCTGTCATTACATGCCATTAAGCACAGACTTTGGCTGTCACCCTTAAAATATTAACCTTTCATGAGTAATGTATCCTGCAAGCTCAGATAAACCTCTGGACAATTCTAGTATTTTGTAAAATATATATTTTTTTTTTTTGACATTTAACAGATTCCTTTTTTTCCAGAGCAATTTAGTTTAGAACTCTGAGTTCCCCTGCTGTCTGTTCAAAATTAATCTGGTCTCTAGACTGACCTTATGCAATCTTTAATTTTCTTCCTGATTCATAATTCCAATCCACCCACACTCTAGTGTGTTGTGTGGCTACGCATCCAGGTCATGTCTTCTCCTCTCTTTTTTCAATTTTATTATATATATTATTTAACTTTATTATTATTATCTGAATCATTATATATTGATATATAACTATCTGAATTATTATTGTATTACATATTCATTATAATAATTCTGGGTAGTAATAATAATAATAGTTATTATTATAATTATTATTTTGTAATTTGCATATGATGCTAGAAAACCCCAGTATAAATTCACATGTTGGATTTGGCTTTTTCCACTTTCTCCTTATCTGTTACTCCCACCATCTGTCCTCTCACATCAGAAACAGTTGACAATAATGTGTGAAGAATCTGAGAATGAAGAGCTGTGACTTGACTTATGTAGCTAAATTCATGGACTCACCAACCTTCAGCTAAAATACAATATATATATTGCTTTGCATGAACAAACATCATGCTTAAATTGTCACTTTTCTGTTGACCCACTTTGTGGGTGTGTATGTTCACAGATAACCAAGTGCTATGTGATATACAGCTTTTAGAGCCTTTTGCGATTCTTCTTTGAAATATTTCAAAATGGCAACTGACCCATGCCATCTGTTTATGACAAAGTCACTTGCATATGCATGCTGGCCAAAAATATGACTGAGATTATAAGCCAAGAACCTCAGATGCTGCAAAAAAAATATGTAAATTATGAAATTAGCTGTTATGAGTTAAAAACAACACATGTTGATTGCTGTCAGTGTGTTTAATGACATATTCACGATCCTTCTCTGACATCAGAGGAATAAATTTAGGGATTTATTTTTGAGCTTGTGTGCATGTCATGCATACATCAAACAGTACAGTCATACGCTGCATCCATCTTTGACAGAAGAAAAACAATCAAATTGGTAATTTATTTCGTCTTGCATGATGAGTGTAGGTATTAATCAAAGGTGTCTCTTAAAAGTATTTGATAAGATTAAATCTGTGCATCACTAAATCCCATATCCTCCCCTTTGTGAATAACCTGGATGAAAAATTGTTGTGGAGAATGTGGAGGAAAAGACTTTGGGCCCCAGCCCCTGAGTCCGCTCCAGTTTCGACTCCAGCCCGTGTTTTACAGACCAGCCCAGAGAGGGCTCGTGTTCTCGCGCCCAGCCCAAGGAGGGCTCCGGTCCCTGCGCCCAGCACAAAGAGGGCTCCAGTTCCCACGTCCAGCCTAAGGAGGGCTCCAGTCCCCAAGTCAAGCCTAAGAAGGGCCACAGTTCCGTCATATGTCATCAGCCCGGAACTCTTTCAGTGTGCAACCGTTGGCGTAAGCTACATTAAAATAATTATTAAAAATTTAAAATTTTTATATTTTTCTTACAAAAACGCATCGATTCATTACAGGAGGCCTTTGTTCAACCCCTGGTGCCGTGTTAGACAAGTTTTTAATGGCATTAAACAGCTTGAAAGATCAAAGACCATTTTTAACACAACTCTGACTGGATTTGTCTGAAAGAAGAAAGTCATATACACCTAGGATGGCGAGGTTTAGTAATTTATGGCCTAATTTTCATCTTTTGGGTAAACTAACCTTTTAAGCCCTCACTGTGAAACTAGGCCTAAATGTTTGAAACCCTTTTAGTGTTACGTTGGATATATTTCTTTCTATAAAACAAAGTATGTACAGAGTTGAAGTCAACCCCAAAATGGATCCCCTGCTACCTTTTCTCATAATCTTTTTCATTTGTAGTATTCAAATTATTAAAGTGGTCACATGTTGTTGCATAAAATAACATTATTTTGTGTACTTGGTGTAATGAACTGTGTTTGTGGTTTAAGGTTCAAAAAACATTATTTTCCACATACTGTACATTATTGTTTTGGCATTTGTTGCATCCAATGGGGACATAATTACGGATTACAATGACTAATACTGTCTTATAGACTAATAGAGTATATATATCTGAACAATTACACTACCGTTCAAAAGATTTTTTTTTATTATTTTTGCAATGTTCTTGAAAGTCTCATATGCTCAGCAAGGTTGCTTTTATTTGATAATTTATTTTAGTAAAAACTGATATATTATTACAATTTAAAAATAGCTGTTTTCTGTTGAATACATTTTAAAATGTAATTTATTCCTATATGGCACAGCTGAATTTTCAGCAGCCATTACTTCAGTGTCAAATTGTTCTACAGAAGGTTTAAAATAAGAGCATTTTATTTGAAATATAAATCTTTAGTAATGTTAAAAATGTCTTATACTGTTACCTTTGATCAAGCAATTTCTTTTTGAATAAAAGTATAAATTTCAAAGTTCAAAAACATTTTACTGACTACAAACTTTTGAATGGTGGTGGTGTATGTCAACTTTGTAATGGATCTTCTGTACATTATATCTGTATGGCTATATACTGTATGTCTGTGCCCTTGTAAATATGGCAACCTTAAAGGCATAGTCCACCCAGGAATGTACCTTCTCTCCTTATTTACTCACGGACATGTCATTCCAAACCTGTATGACTTACTTTCACCTGCAGAACTTTAAGGAAGACATTTTAAAGAATCTTTGTAACCAAACAATTTCAGTTCCTATTGACTTAATTGTATTTCTTACCTATGCAATTTGAAATCAATTCGAACCATTTGTTCACCTACATTATTGAAAATATCCTCCAATTCATGTTTCTTCCCCTTTTCCACTCCACATTCCTTCACTACGCAACCACTATAAACATTTGAAATTATGTTTCCCATAACTTGCTCCTTGTATTTTAAATGGGGCTTGAAGAGGTTGAAAAACTGTATTTTTCCTATGCCGTAAACATTGTTCGCTCATCTGAAGCTAATGGGACTCTCCTGAGGGACAGTGCTGTTTGTTTGGTTGAATGGAATGCTGATGCTTAATGTGATGAAGAAGTCCCCATGGACAACTGATGCCTGGAGGCTTCTCACTGTGAGAGAGACACTTAGACTGAGGGATACTTCAGGTCACTTAAAAACCACCGAGTCATACAATTTCCAGTATCAATGGTATGGCTTGTCCAGCAGGAATTCAAAATTGTTATTGTTGCTAGATATTTGTTTTATTGGACTAGTTTGGTTAATGAGGCCAAATATAGATTTGAAAGGGATGTAAATGTCTGTGTTAATTAAGCAAACGATTCCCCTTAGACAACACTCTACTGATTTAATGTGTCATCTCCCTAATGCTCCCTAAAACACGAATTCCCCATTTACACTATGACATCTTACTATAAACTAATTCATACTGTTTGGCACGTATACTGCATAAATGATCTAAACTCATCTGCAGGGTTTGACCTGCATTTCTTGCGTTTTCAGAGATTGGTGATCCATGGGAATAAGCATCTGGTCCGTTTTAGGTTAGTGTCACTGTCCTGCTGTTATCTTAAAGTGCTTTGAAAAGTATGGTTTAAAACATAATTTATGAGTCTGACATTTCTCAGAGAGTCTGACCAATGTTACATAATTATACGCTAATAATACAATTAAGAAAAAAAAGAGAACAAACTGACTAGAAACTATTTTGGGAAGATGATGTTCATAAACAGATTACTTTGTGGCAAAAATAATGGTTATGCTTATTGTCCATATAAAATATAAAAATATGGATATAAACATGGACCAACATTTTTTTTATGCCTTTATTATTCAGAATCATAAAAAAAACAATATTAATGGAAGTGAAAGGATGGCTTAGTGTAATAATAGTAATAATTATTATTATTATACAGGAAGAGTTTAATTCCCGAATATGTGCCATTTTTAAACAATCATAACCACTCCACTTTATATTATTTAAATGCAAAACTTATTTGCATTTAAATAACGTAGCTGATATATAAATGCTATGTGGTGTTTAAGCAGGACACCTTTCTTTATAATATAAGTAATCACTTTATAGCTCATAAGCTGTAAACATATCTGGTTTAATAATCATTGCACCGAATGAAAAATATTAGTTTATTTCATACATCATATTTCAGTTATTATATAGATTTCTCAACACACAGTGATTTTTAAAAGACACTTTAAAATGTCAACATGGGTGAGTTTGCACAGTGTATTTCTTCTACTTGTCATCTATTCTGCATTCAGACAGATATTGCATTCCTGAACTCTATAGGCAAAGTTTATTTAAGTAGCTTTAAACAGTGTTTCACTTGCTCACAATTACTGCACAATGAAACAAACGCTACTGGAGGATGTTTGCCCATCGTTGGAGATGTGAATGGCTCATTTTCCTGTTGCTCCAAAGGACGTTGTATCGCTTAACCACAGTCCTTTTCTTCATTTGCAAAACGATAACAGTTAGTTCTTGTCCTTGATTTGCCAAGAGTTCCAGGACATCATATTTAGTCTAACCGCACTGTTATGTTTAACGTCTTGTATCACACTGCTTGTCTATGTTTGGAAAAACTGGAGTGAATGTAGAGTAGAGTAATCTCTTTCCTGTTTGATTAAAAATACAAAGCTTTAATGCTTTGACTTCTTTCGGAACTATTTTAATCGGAACGATATATATACAGACTAACTGTCCATTTTTTGTCTTAAATGTAATAGATATTAAATGCATGAGTATAAAAGCTATATCTCATAATTGTTTTGTTATTCTGAATATGAGCGTGACTGTGATTATCCACAACTGAATTATAGATTGTCACAGTGCCTGCACTTTTTCAGCAGCCTTGGTTCTGGAAGTAATTCTCCCATTCATTCATCATTCGTTTTAATCCATGAACTAAACTAACCAGCTATTAAGTGAATTACACTTGATTTAAAGCATATATATATGAAAATGAATGGGAGTTTTACTTTCAGAACCCAGCTATTGCACTCTTTAATGTAACATCAACCTTTAAATTAGTTTTTCAAAGCAGGTAGGTCAACACAGTTTCTGTCCTTGAAATAGCAACAAAATTAACAAACTGTTTGATGACTTCTCTCACATTTGCAGTAGTTATTTCTCAACATCATATAATTACGTGCCACACAAATAATCTAGTGTCACACTCCACTTGCTGCATTCTCTGTGTCCTTGGTAACTAACTCCTCTTGCAATGGAGACGAGCCCTCTGTTAATTCCAGACCATGTTCTGTCAAAGAGGAGACGTCAGGTCTTGCACTGTAGCTCGTCCAAGATTCTTGGTCAGTTATAGAAGAGGCTGAATCCCCCATGTTTGGCCAGTTCTCAGTGGCACCATCCCCAGAACTGGCGTAGACAGTTTCTGACACGTGGCTAATTTCTGCTGTACTGAAACGTCCTAGTTGGTCGTGAATGTGCAAAGAGTCAATTGTTCCTGTTTGGTCAGTATTCTTTGTTGTGGGGATATTGAGAAGGCCTCCATTGCCATTGGTATCACCCCCGTGTCTCTGTGAAGAAGTGGAGTGGGCATATGTGGGGGTCTGTGTTGATCTCAGGCTGACCGCTGGTGTATTATTCATTTTGACTGTGGTTGGTAAGTCACTTGTTGTGATGTTATTCGTGTTTATGGGAATAGTTGCAGCCGTCACCAATACATCTGGCCGTCCAGACACAGATGAAGACGTCGGTTTCCAGACCAAACTGTAATAAATTGCCAGTATAATAGCAGCCAAAGACACCGACAAGACATATGCGAATACAGTAGCCAGTCTCACCCACTTTTTATTGGTTTTAGCAGCCATTTTAGCTTTTTTGTCGCCCGTGTATGTGGCCGGTTTGCCCCGTTCCATGTTTGGCATAAAGTCCCGTTCCCTCATGTTCGCGCGGTTTCTCCCTCTGTGCTTCTGAGCGCCGTCCGTCTTGAACGCTTGATATTGACAGATTATTCAAGAGAACTGCTGACGGGTTAATACTCAGCTTTTGTCGATTATCCACGTCGCTGGTTATTTTTCCATTCATTTATCATTCCTCCGATCTTGCAAGTCCACAAGAGCGATCTGCTTCCAGCATGACAGTAGCATGTGGACGTTATCCCATGCAGAGACTCTTCCTGACAGCAATAGATGACTATAGATCTCACTCCGTCGACAGCAAAACCAGTGCTGAGATGTGATGATGAATGACATGCGAACAGACATACAGACAGTCTCAGTGTTACACAGTGAGGGGACCGTGTGCTATAGAGCGAAAGCGAAGAGAGGCGGGTCTCACTACAGTGCGCACTAACAAGTCGCTCCCCAGCTAAACGTCATCCAGTCAGAATCCCCATGACTGTTTTTAGGTAGTTGACGATTAACATTGACATGAACATGCTTATATTTAAACGGAAAATCTTTTATCACATTTGGTCACAAAAGCTCATATTGTAGGCTATAATAGGCTAAGTGGGGGAATTATTTCGAATGTTTTCGATGCTATACTGTCAACCACCCTTTTTTTATTATTTATAGTAAACTTTATAAATCATTGGACAATTATGCACAAATAAACAGGCATTTTGACTGATTTAAGTCCTTTGTCCCGGGTCTCAATTTGCTTAATAGTTTTCTCTACGTAGCAGCTTATTTATTTATTTGTTTTTTTTTTTTTTTTCAATTAAAATGCAATTTGTCCAAATCTCAGAAACAAGTTTCCATCTCTATTAAATAGATATTAACATTGTCAGATAGCCTATAATAACAAAATATTATATGCCTATTGGTACCGTCATATGTTTGCCAAATGTACTGCATTGTGTGAAAAGATTTATACAATTTTTGCCTGTTTTATAAATAATGCTTTTGTACCTTTGTGCCTTATTTTAACACGTTAGTCACCAAGTGCATGGATGCCACCAGGTGGACAAACAGCTACACTGCACTATGACTGAAATAATGGCCAATCTCAAGTTATTGTGTGCATTCATTCACCAGGATAGAGGTTAAATCAGTATCAGTGTGTGTATAATTTAATGCCATAATATTTTACTCCAGTAACAATTTGTCATATTAAAAGGCACACTATTGTCAATGGTTATTGTAATACAAACTTGAAATAATTTAAATGGATACATTTTAGGATATTTGTAAATGAGGAAGTGTTGTGTCTAATTCTGTATACTTCTCATTTTTACTCTCTGTCTGTTTAACACGTCTCAATATGTTTTTCACACAGATAGGTTTTTATTTATTTATTTTATTTTATTTTTTTTTATTAACCAGGGACAAACTCTGAGGACAGATGTTGACCTTAGATGACCTGACTATTGGCATTGCAGGACAGGAACAGATTTTTGTTGGTTAGTGGTTTAAGTATTCAGGACTTAAACTTCTGAAATGTGGACTTGGCTGTGGGTGCTGAACATGCAACCTAATTGGGAATAAAACTTAATGGGGTATTAATGTAAGCAAATGGCACTCACAATCACTGATCAAATAAAAGCTTCTTGCTTAATCTCGAGTTGGCATGTGAGTGTGGTTCTCTATCCATTTACGTTTTATACACCAGTTACTTATCAAAATAAAAATGCCAGAACTATTCAATTTATACAAACATAGGTTTGAAATCTAAATATATCTAGGTTTATTAAATCTAAAAACAAATATAATTATAGACTTAAAGAAAACAGACAATCTCATGTACAAAGAAATCATTATGATTATGTTAATCATTATTATAAACAATAGCCATTTAGGATTTTTTTTTCTCTTCTTTTTGGTAATTAAAACAATTTATAATTTAAGTAAATTTGCCATTTAACATCTTTGTCCAAAATAAATTAATCTGACGTAAGGGTCTTATCCTTGGAAAAAATAAATAAAAAATCATGGGTTCACTATAGTGACAAAAAGATTGCACAGTCTGAGGAAGTGATGTCAAAAGACAATGTGTATATATATAAGTATGAGAACTGAGAGCGAAACCTCTTACTAAAAGAGAATAAGAAAATGAATTTACTCTTGGGCACATGTCTTGGATTGCTGTTCAACTTTGTTGATTTTAATACAGGTAATACAGAAAAATGCCAGTCAGTATGGATAGTTTTCATAATGAATATAATATTTTTCATATTCAATATATATTTTTTTAATTAGGTTTTATAGTTAAGGTTATGTTTGTGTTTATATTAAGGTGCTCATATAATTGAAGAAGAAAAGATAGCCTTCCTTGGAGGGCATGTGAGTTTGCTGTGCCTTAATCTGTTGACACAGACAAACTGCAGCAATGTTACATGGTTGTCTAATGATAATCCTGCCATTGAGTTGGTCACCCTTGGTAAACACAATCCGGACAGGTCACAGAGAGAAGGCAGAGTGCATCTGATGTCTAACTGCTCTCTACACATCAGTGAACTCAAAGCTGCAGATCATGGATGTTACACCTGCCGTCAGTATTCAGGTGTGCATGGAAGCAAAATGGGAGAGGATGCAAGAATTTGCTTGACTATTAATGAAAGTAAGCTAATTCTCAAATTCATCAAACTTTATGGCATGATTTATCAGTGTCCTTCACTTTTAGAAAACAATATGTGTAAAGTTTTAAATTAATTTAAATCTTGATTTTACTATGTATACAATATTTATATGTGTATTAGCATTTTATATTAATAGAATTTAACATTAACATTAACAATAGATTTCTACCAGTTGTTTTCCTTGTTTTTTCAGCTGTCCATTCCTTGAACAATAATGACAGCAGTGATGACAGAGAAGGTGATATATCATCCACCAAATACTTCCATAAATCTTATTGTCACTGCAGTGTTCAACAGCAATCTTATATTTGTATCCCTTGTTGGCAGTTGTTCTGTGTAAATTAGTAGTTCAACATCAGTAGAAAGGGCTAAAAGAGATGGATTAAACACATTTAGCAAAATGCAGTATGGTGTGCTGGTAGAAAAACCTAAAAACATATAAATAAGCCTTTGAATTCTAATTACATTATCTTCTTTCTTGGTTTCTTGTCAAACAGCATACCATACATAACCTCATAATACAACTTAATACATTATAGTGTATAGAAACACAAAGACATTATATCTACATAATGCTATAATGCTGTTGTTTTTTCATCTTCTTCTTCTTTTAAAGACCTGTTAATGATAATAATTGCGTCAGTGCTCATCGTCGGTGCTTTGTCGGTGACAGCACTCATCATTTGGCACAGATATCACAGGAGAGGACAAGGTGAGTCACGGTTACCTTACAGTCTCATTCTTTACAACTGTGCTGTATCTTTTAACTTACCCAATCTTCAACCCTGAAAATGTGCACTTTCTTTCTTTCTTTTTTCTTTCTCTTTTAGTGTGGACATTATTTAAAAATCAAAACGTATTGGAATTTGAAACCAAAATAACTGAACATGAACACAAGAATGTGAGTAAAATGTCAATTGGATATAGCATGTACATCTCGATTTACCGGTGTGTTGCTTTACTCAATTTACTGAATTCTGTTCTTATCACTTGAACAGGGTGAAGATGTGCACTACGTTGAGTTAAACCTCAATGTAATGAAACCAAGGAAAGTGGACACAGACAAAGTAGTGGACAATGACCAAAAAACTGAATATGCTGTCATAAAACTCCGCTAATCGCTGTAAACATGTTACACTAAATAATTCCTCACTTGTACAGCATAAAATAAGTTGATTTCCTCGACTGCATGAGTCATGTGTGCAACACTTTATCACAGATTATGATTCCCATGAGGTCTTTGTCTGTATTTGGTCACTGGATACTCACAAGTCACAAGTTTGTTGAACTTCCCATTCTGTCGCTCTCTCTTTTGTCACAACCATTTTTCCATTTGTTTCTTCTTTTAGCTTTACTTCTTCATTAAATTAAGATAAACAATTTTTGCCTCAGTCTTAACTTCTGTAAAATAACATTACAATTGCAAACATCAAAATCACACAAATTTAATGCAAACTGGTTTTTGTGATCGGTATTTGTGAAATATATGAAACAGGAGAATGAAACGCATCACATTAATGATTGTAAATGTAGTAAGGGTTATTGGTGGGGGGAAATTAAATGCTACTAAAGATGCAAATCACCATGAGTGGGGTCAAATCTGAAGAGACAAGTATGCAACTATGGGTCATCAACCACAAGTCATTTACTAAAAATTACACTCTTGTAACCACAACCATGAAATGTCATACATCAGCAGTTTGTCATACAGAACTTCCCAAAAGAGCTGTTCAATCGTTTTACATTCCTTGTGAAGTTTTAGGTTTTAAACACAAACACACAGTTTTGTGTGTGTGTGTGTGTGTGTGTGTTTAAAATTAGGTCTGTGGTTCAAATGATCTTTCACATTCTATCTTCATGCCTTAAATGTGAATTTTGGCTGTTTTTCATGCAAGTTGCTATATAAGGACTGCTGTGCGCCGCTTACCCAATTCCTCAAGCACATAAATTCTCATTCCTGAGCTAGCCTAGTTGTACTCCTTATTTAGTAAGTGGGCTTTACTGTCATATTTAATGTGAAGTTGAACACCAATTCTGTGAAATCACAAGAAAGGAAACCACACACACACACACACAAAACTTTAATAAAATGTTAACTGTTTAATTATAAACGTGTATTTTAGTCTCATGGCTTAAAACCATTTTCATTTTATTTGTAATTTCTATGTGATAACAAACCCCCATTACAGGAAATAATGATCTCCATGAAGACATTATGTGTATGTGTTAAAGACACCAGAGCAACATATGTAATCATCCATGTAAAAATTGTAGGTGATGGGAAACAATTGACATTTTATGTTCAGCATGCAATATATCAAATAGCTCCTTTAAACAAATATTTTTGTAAAAAAAAAAAAAAAATTTGACATTAGACATAGACTTAGACATTTTGTCACGATTTTGGAAATAAAATGAAATGAAATGGAATGAAAGAATGAATGAATAAATAAATAACATGTTCATTAACCAAAGCGAAGATTGTTAGTTAATAAGGAAAAGAGGCACCTTAAATGTGTTTCCTTTAGTTTGTATTTGGTGGTTAATGGGGTGAAGTGCCTTTAAAAGCAAACTCTGGCTAGCAGAACCCATGTTGAGATTGTCCAATAGGTGTCAAGTGCCTGCTCTTGACTGTGACTGAGTCCACACTGCCAAGCTCAAGAACAAAAGGTTGCAAGACTCTCCTCATCTGTGTCCCACAGATCTTTGACGACCCCCTCAAACCTCCAACACAAGCACGGCCCATACCCAAGCACACACATACAATCTCAGCATGTGGCAGACTTCTGGAGTCGACCCAATGCTGCCCCATTTGCATTTTAAGCACAGGATGGAAAGAGAACACTTGGGGTGTTTTAGCCCACAACAGCTCATCAACAAATAAGCTCCACATTTTAGCAAGAACGTCTGTTATCACACTTATTTAATACTTCTTCTTTTTTCTTTTTTTTACTATATACACTCTAGAAATAAGGTTATTTTTATTGGCATTGATGGTTCCACAAAAAAACTTTTTAACATCCATGGAACCTTTTCACTGAACAAAAGGTTATTTTTTAATGAAAGAAGCTTCTTCAGATTAATACAATATTCTTAACACACCAAAATTGTTATTTTAAGAAAGAAAAAACTATTTTTTTAAACCATACTATGTACATGTTGGCTGACTTTTAGAGTACAAGTTTGTTTGAGTTGCAACCTTTGGACTGTGCATTTTAGACAGTTAATAATAATAATGCATTTTTGGGCATAAGCATTAATAAAAGCAAGCGAATATTTCAGCATTGTTTTATGCCTGGCACAAAACTGAACTGGAGAGAGTAAATTCAGGAAGAGAGATGTAGTTCAGGCAGGTGAGGGGTGGTGTGGAGGTGGTGTGTGGCTGAAGCAGTAGAAACAAAAGGTTCTGTGAAAAGCTTGCAAAAGGTGCACAGGCAGAGGTGTTAAAAGTGATACCCTGAGGAAACAAGAGGCAAATAAGCACCTTACCAGATCTGTGTTTCTCTCTGCCATTTGCACACACTGTCTGCTCTAGCACAACTCCATTAAACAAAAGAGTGAGCTTAACCTTGTGTGGCCTGTGTGGTTTTTAGTGAGATGAACACACATACAGCACTATGAACGAATAGGTAAAAGTTTAAGTAAATAGCATACCTGCTGAATTTACTGAACCTATAGAGAATGATAAAAGTTGTGCTCTGGTGGGTTATAATGGAAAATAAGGCCTTGCTTATCCAATAAAAGAGAGCACTACACTAAACATCCCCAGGTATACAGAAAAAATCCACCTACATCTGACTGAAACCAGACCCCAGGCTTCGGCATGGAAAGAAAACACTTCAAAGCCATTGTCTGAGGGTGTTCACTTTGAGCTATGGAAATGGAAATTTCCAGCATTCCTCAATGATAATTGGCTAACTCCAAAAGTGCAATGAAGCTTAACTTTAATTACCAAGGAAGCTATAGACCTTATTTAAACTTTATTGTCTATTTAAGATATTTTCCTTTTTTTATATATATATATTATTGCTAACATTTAAGGCCAAACTATAAACTCAATGTTTTTTATTTATTTATTTTTTTTTACTACTATTAACTGATTTGGGGGATGCTTAGATGTAAGGGTAGGGTATAGTATTATTATCTTAAAACCCATTGTGTCTATAATAAGTCCTCACTAAAACAGTTTCCACTGATAGCCTATAGGTGTGTGTTTGTATGTAATGTATGTGTGTGAGTGAGTGAGTGAGTGAGTGAGTGAGTGAGTGAGTGCGTGAGTGCGTGCGTGCGTGAGTGCGTGCGTACAGGGGTTCAACACAACTCAGTGATTGACAATTTCCTGGAGGGAGGTCCCTTCCTTATCATGTGACATTTCCACTGCTGGGGTTCAGATTGCGCTCGTTGTCTCACCTATGATGAGCACGTTGTCCACCTTACACAATGGATTAAACCTGGAGTTGTGAATAGGTGTAAGTTTGACTACTTTACGAAGCTGATTTCTTAAGGGAGGGAAACGCGAAAAACAAGGTGAGGTATTTGCGCTTTCATTTTATTCGTTTGAATATAGTGCACTTTGCACGGTACTGTTTGTTTTTATTCTGAATAATTCAGTTCTAATATGAGGAAAGTTTTGTGTTCTTAAGTGTATTTTTTTAGGTGTATTTTCTCTTATGTTATTAAATGACATATAACCTAGATTACTTTGCTGTTTCAAAGTAAATTAACAAACATGTTCATGTATAACCGCAAACGAAAGTGCAGGTAAGTGTTCGTATGATGGATTGTGTTTTCGCGTGTAACGGAGACTCTGGTGCGTTTGGACGTCACTGTCAGTCTCATTTGTGAAAAGCATTTTGTAACTGACCTCTCTGTGTGATGATGTGCGGTTTATTTGTTTCTGTTTAATACATGTTATTCAAAGAGTAAAGTTCATAGCTGCCCAATAATGTCCATTTCTAAAAAGGTTCCATAAAAGTCAGTGGAAGTCTAGAGTAGACTGCATGTGTGCAAATCTACAAAAAAGATACCGCAAAATGTGCAGTCAGACCTAATGTATGGCTGCACATATTGTAACTATTTATTTTATTTATAACAATGCATATTCCTTTAACCAGACATTTGTGGGAAAGGGGTAAAACCAAGTGTGATAAACTAAGTGACTGATAGATATTGATAAACCAATAATGCTTTTTTAGAATGCTATTTTTTACTGATAATGTTATCATGAAATTAAGAAAGTCTTACAATTTATTCTATAATCGTCAACTCTGTAAAATGCATGTGTGATTCTTTTGGACTATCTTTTGTCTTTTTTTCCCATAAAAATGGGTTACTGGTTAAATTGTTGTATGTTATGCCAATCACACCCATCTCTTTACAAAGGGCCATTGCTATATTACATTAATCAGCATTGTTATCACTATTAACACTTTTGAATGAATTCATTTCATACAAAAGTTTTAAGATATTTAACATCTGTCAGTAAAACAAAATGTATGCATTTTGGCAACCGCTGTAAATATTTATTACTAATGCTAATCCTGTTGTTTCTTCTTTTTGTGAAGGCATGATTCAGAGGACAGAGCTGGTGCTCTCGGTCTTGGGTGAGCTGCAGGAGGCCACAGAGTGCATGGGTCTTGATGCTTTAACTAAAGTTGCTGTGGAGGTGGAGCAGGTCCTGGCCCCTTTGCATCTTCCTACAGCACTCTGTCCTGAGATCTCTTTATGGCTGGGCATTGACGCAGTGGCTCACAGACTGTACCCAGCAGATGCACCGACGGGTTTACTTCCTCTGGTCTGCAAAGGAGAAGGAAACCTGCTGTTTGATGCAGCTAGCATGCTTCTGGTGGGCTCTACGAGCCTGAGTCTGGAGCTGCAGGTCAGAACTGTGGTGGAGATGCTGCTTTGGAAGAGATACTACCTGTGTGGTATGATTGACTCAAAGGTCATGCTGCAAGCGGTTAGGTTTTCGCTCTGCACCGAGGAGTCTCAGGACATGCTCAATCTGCCGATTCAAGTGCTGGAAGCCATCTTTGATGCCGATGTCAAGGCCTCCTGTTTCCCCGGCTCATTTGCGAACATGTGGCACGTGTATGCGCTGGCATCCGTCTTGCAGTGCAACATTTATTCGGTTTATCCCATGTACAATTTAAAAATTCGGCCCTATTTCAATCGGGTCATTCGCCCGAGGACGTGGTCGAAAGATGGTGGGTCCTTGACCCTTCACATCATGTGGTCGGGTGACTTGGAGGCAGGCTCTGTTTTTAAACCCCACAACTTTGTGGCCTTAATTCATGCGAGCGACCTCAAAATCGGGAGTCCCAACAGTGAGCAGCGAATGTCCTCGGTGAAGTCCATGGATCTTCTGAATCAGGACTCCCAGCTGTCTTACCCCAACCTTAAAGACAAGTTCAACATCACCAAAAGTACCTTTTACCGCTGGAAGAGGCAAAGCATCGAGTATCACAACAAATCGGTGGCCAGGTATGAGGCCAAACACTTTTTCCTGACATCCTACAAGCAAGGGAAGCTTATTCCCCTCAGCCAGTTCAAACAGCTTTTCCCGGAAATTCCAAGATCCACTTATTATGCGTGGAAGCAAGAGCTTGTGTCCATTTGCAGTGTCTCAGGTGGCTCCATGGGGGAGCTGAGTCCTGCAGACATCACTGAACAGGAATACTGGTCCTCACCTGAAGTCAAGAAGGAGCCCAGCCAAGGGACCTTTGCTAGCGTGTCGGCCTTCAAATGTGAGAAACTGGAAGGAGAACGTGCACAAAATGTGGCTTTGATGCAGGAGGCGAAAAAGAGCTTGCAGAACTGCATCGTTGCAAACATGGCGTTCCCCTACAGAATTTTCAAAAGAAGGTTTCCAGGCATCTCCAGATCCACATACTACAATTGGAGGAGGGAAGCCATGCTGTTTACGCCTTTCAAAGAGCTCTCGGGTAGCAGCGAGGAAAGCTCAGATGCTGATAAAACACAGAGTCCCAGAGGTCACGTGTCCCCTGCTAAGTTTGACAGACAAAAACTGTCACCCAGAGTGAAGATCTCCAGACACAAGCAAAGAAGCCTGAGGCTGGTGTACCACCAGAGGAAAACATTAAGAGAAGAAGCCAAAATGCTGATCCAGAGGTCAAAGATGTCCTTCATCAAATTCAAGCTCAAGTTCCCTTCGGTTTCCTCCTCTTTCTACTGGCTCTGGAGAGATTCTTTGAACAGGAAAACCAAGAAGCCAGTCATGATGTCTGAGACGCAGAGATCCCAGAGCTTGGCTGTCTCAACAGGTGTATTTGAAAATATAAATACTCAAAGAACATTTTCTTTTGATGGGAACATGGTTTGCCTGAATGGACAGAAAGTTTGTCCCTCTGAATTCACACTGCCTGAATACTCCCTGCCTGACCAGTCTAGGAATGAACAGATGTTTGTGATGGATGTCGTGGCACTGGCCAATTTCAAGGCCAAAGCAAAGCTGTTCTTGCAACAACGCTTTGAAGAAAAGTCCTTCCCCACATTCAGAGAATTCCGGTCTTACTTTCCTCTTACTCCTCGTTCCACATACTACATGTGGAAGAGGGCTCTGCATCACGGGGTGCCATTAATTCATGGCTGAATGTTGTGTTCTATCCCTCACAGCTGTGAAGTCCTGTAAATAAGTCCAGTTTTTTATAGTTCACAATGCATTGTTCTTTTGAGTTTGACTGTGTATTTTTTGAGTCACCCACATAATTGCAGTTCATGCATCTTAATTATTTGTCCCATTCCTTTATTTGACCACTTGGTTCTAGCTCAAGGACATTTGCGTGTGTGTGAAGTCAGACAGTCTTTGTGTCCACCTACAGTAAGTGCTGATGGCCTCCAGGCAAAAGGCAGTTCAAAGACATTTTCAGGATCTCAAATGCCTCTTTTCTGACCACCAACCCCCTTATATTTACAATTTAAATTAGTTCAAAGTTCTGATTAGGGTCATTTTATTTCTTTTTTTATTTTCTTTAAATTGTTTTTGAGACTTTTTTTATTTCTATATAGTTTTTGTTCAGTTTAAACTGTGAAATTACAGCTGATGATTTTTCTTGAACAAAAAAAAATGTATAGTATTTTAATTCGTACCCTGGAGTGTTCTTTCTTTTCTATTTCTTTTTTTTTCTACATATATATTTTTATACTGACAATTTAATGTTATCTCTGCTTGGGAAATCTTTATGTGGCCAATTTAAAATGGATTCCTCACGTTTGAATGTTACAGAATTGTTGCTGTTTTGCACATTCTTTTTGAACATGTTTCTTGGTTTCTTTCCTCCTTTTTTTTGCTGCCGCTGAAGGGCAATCTCACTTGATTCTGTTAGTGTTTTCTAAGGTTTAACTACTTTACTGACTTCTCCTGCTTCACCATTATAGTGTTATGTAACTCTCGATTAAACATGAGTTCACAATGTGCTCCCTGGATGAATTTGTTAAGCACAAAACTAATTTTGTTAATTTCATTATGTTGAGCATCTAATGTATGAGACCAGTTGCTATGTGCAATAAAACCTGTTCACTGTTATATACCCAATTTTCACTCTGTTGGTGAGTGTTTCTGCAATAAATGGAACTTTAAAAGAATAAATGTGTTAAATTTCAGTTGAGGCAGATCAGTAGCATTTGGGAAGAAACTTTATTGTCGTTTAAAGGTGGGGTACAATGGTGTTTCGTGTATTCAGAGTTGTTCACAGCGTTAAAGAGATGGATTCTCATGCTAAACATGGCCAAAGTTGTAAAAAATAATTTAGAAGAATGACTGAGAATTTATGTGCCGAAAATCTTACTTCCGGGTTGGTACAAGTTTCGGCTGGTTTTTTTTTTCATGTTTTTTTTTTTCGATCAAGGATCTAATGACGTAGACAAGAGCGGAACATAGAGCGGAACTCCTTATATGAGCATTTCTGTCGGAAAAGCGCGCCCGCGCACACGTTGGCCAGAGGAGAGCTAGACCGCGCACATCAACACGCTTCGAAATCTGCGTAGGATTTGTTAGAGAATGCCTCAAAATAAGTGCGTTTTTGGATGTGAGGGAAAGTTTACCGTGTTCTAACCCCAAGAACCCGGCGTTTGTGTGTTCTGGTCATTTGAGTGACGAATGTTTTATAAACAAGGCCCAAGTCGACGATGGATTTGCACATCTTTTGCTATTAAAACATGGAGCCGTCCCTGTGATAAAAGACCCCATTCATGTAAGTACAATTACATCAGATTTCTGTATTTATTTTTGGGGAAATCAGCACATAAGTGAATATATGTTAATGGAAACAACACAAAACATCAGGGTTATAGCTCTGACTATGGCACTCCGCAGTTCGGCTTTTTCCGGAAAAGAATCGAAAAGTTGTATTTTTCTTTTACAAAATGATAAAACTTAAGACTTTTTGGATATATGAAGGATGCAGTACTACTCTAAAGGTACTCAAGATTAACATGAGATTAGGTGAAACTGTGTTTGTTATGTACCCTTCAAGTTAGCTTAAGTTTAAGTTCTTGTTTTTTATTATTATTTTTTCCTCAGGGTGTAATTTGTTCTAAAAGTGGCAAATAAGGTATTCTGAGAGCTTGCTGCTATACTTAACACTGTGATGTCTGTCTTATTTGTGGAGCACTTCTTAGACCCCGATTTCACCACAGCTTCAATAAGTGTTTACCTCACAAAAGCATGAAAATAATTGGCAGGAGGGATGAGCAACATTATAAAGGAGTTTTTTTTATGGATGCCAGAATGCTACAGAAGTATGTTGGTTTTAGTTTGCACCTTTTTAATGGATGGACTCATATATTTATGAGAATCCCCAAAGGGGACAGAATCTAGAAAATCGAGAGAGGGTAAAAAGAGAGCAAAACCTTTTAAATCTTGGACTCACCCTCTTTCTAAAAGCTGATTCCCCTCAGCCAGTTGAGACAGCTTTTCCCGGAAATTCCAAGATCCACTTAAGCCCCTTTCACACTGCCATTCCGGCAAATACAGGGGTAAAGTGTTCCTGTAATTTAGTGATGGGATTTATGGCTCTTTGAGGGGATCCGGATCTTCGCGATCCGTTCCTTTCAAAGAGCCGTTCAAAAGAATGGCTCTTTTGGCTCTTTTTAAATATTTAGTCAGTTTTAAGAAGCCAGCTTGGGAGCATCTCAGTTTATCCTGGAAATAATCACTGGGAGGTATTATGAGGTGAGATTTGTAGTCAAATAATTAAAGCTCAGATATCACACACCAATATCTGAGTTTGAATTATTCTGAAATATTGATTATTACCTCATTTCTCATGTGTCGACTATATTCCATAGGGTTGCACAAATCCCTCTGCTTAGACAGTGACATCATTATTTTGATTTACCTTTAGTACAAAGTGTGTGTGTGTGTGTGTGTGTGTGTGTGTGTGTGTGTGTGTGTGTGTGTGTGTGTGTGTGTGTGTGTAAAACTACGTCGACTTATGTTATTCATACAATACCTACTCACAAATAAACATAAAAAACAAAGCCGGCTGCAATGAATTTCTGTGCAAAACAGCTTTTACTACAAACACTTCCACACAAGAACATTGTTATCACACAAGAACATTTTGATAGAAAACAAATTTTTTTTTTAAGTAGATAAAATTAGAATAAATAAAATGGAAATGTCTACATACTACATACTATTACTACTGTAAACTTTGCAAATAGGACATCAGCCCCTTCAAGTCAATGAACAATAACAAAGTGGGCTGCAATGAATGTCTGTGGAAAAAAGCTTTTAGTGAAACATTTCTATACAAGTACAGTATCACAAAAGAACATTTTTAATGATTTTAAAATAAGTTTTAAATGAACACAAAATGCAATGTAAATGCATGCACAACTAATAACTAATATCATCACGCTATAAAGGGTTGGCCTGCGCTGGGTGCGCCCCTCCCCCTATAACTGTTCTGTCTCCTGGCGGAGCTCATTTGTATGAACACGCATAGGAAAAAAGAACGATAGAAAGAACGGCTCCTCTCCAGTCGCGACTCGGCTCCCATCGTTCATGTTTATGAGCCGTTCAAAAGAATCGGTTCGTTCGCGAACGTCACAACTCTACTGTAATTGTTCCCTGGTCGCTAGATTTGGCACTTTCACACTGCCAGTGATGACCCGGTATATGTGCGTGCTTTCACACACAACCCTTGAAGATCCCGTAAGGACACGTGACATCAGCGCGTGACGTGAAATGTACGAGTCGACCACGCTAGGCACGATATACTTTAACTGAAGCAAGCAAACGGTCTCTGCGTCAGCGCGGAAAGTGAGGAACTAACTGATCTCTGCTTCATTACAGTTTGCACATATGTTTTCGTCGCGAATGTTGATCTTCCTTCAAAACAGCCGGTAAAAAAGTCGCGCGATAACGCGCGTCATCACTTCGATACCGAATTAGATCTGGCTTTTGTTCACACAGCGCTCGTTCCGGATCGATTACCGCAATGTTACTATGTCCCCGACCCGGGTTCGATTCGGTAATCAATTCCGGGACGTGGTTGCTTTCACACAGAAGGCGACCAGGCAATGCTACGGGAATATTGCGGGTCCGACGTGCAGTGTGAAAGGGGCTTTACTGTGCATGGAAGCAGAGCTTGTGTCCACACGCAGTGTCTCGGGTGGCTCCAAAAATCAAGTAAATAAACCAAGAATGCACCTGTGAGATGTGTGTTTGTATTTTTTTTATTTTTTTTTATTTTATTTTTTTATAGAAGTTGTTTCAGGTCATGAAAAAGTATTTGGATATAAATGCACTAGATGGCAGTGGCGGGCTGTCTTTAGGAGCATCTTTTTTTTTAGGGCTGCTGGGCCATCCTTTATGCAATGGCTTGCTGAGATTCCCCATGTAGTTTATTTTTTAAAACAAATTAATGTTAATAAAATAATGTCATATATAGTTTTTAGAAAATCAAAAAGGAAAATGAAAAGAGGTTAGTCAATTCATAAACTGAATCCAAACTTAAACCATTAAATAGTTAAATGTAGTCATTATGGCATTGACTAGTTTCTATCTTATCTTTGTTGAATTTAAAAAAGGTAACTACAGCTCATAAAAGTATTTGCTTCAACTAGGCGTAATCCCTTCATATTTAGAGAAATAATCATTGAACATTATGAATATTTTTCTTACATTTTCTTTGTTTTAGAGACATTAGTGGGACCTTTACTTGGACATCACCTGTGCCGTTTTGGTGTGCCGTCTACTGAGTGCAAAAATTAGGGCAAATGGGAAGATACTGCTGAAGACGCTTTCCTCAAGAAGTGAGTAAGGTAATTATTAAGTTGGCTTGAAAAAGCCAACTTACTGAAATACTATTTAAACAACTACTTCTTCTTCTTCTTCTTCTGATACTAAATTGTAAAATGTATCTCCTCCTAGAGCTTTTAAGCTAGAACCACCAAACTCAGGTCAGACCTTAAGACTAGGGATGGGTGCCGAAACCCGGTATTAAAATTGAAAACTCCCACTTAATAATAAAGAGTGACGATGGCGAAGAGATTTGCTTTATAATGTTATCGTGCACATTTTATGTTACCAAACATTTCTGCGAGATCTCTCATGCGCGCCGCGGAGGCTGTCTGTCAGTCACACACAACAAGAACGAGCGCGGCGCACACACACGCATAAGGCCGGCGACACACTGGAGTCGTGGCGCAAGCGTCTCAGCTGCGTGGCGTTTTTAATTTGGCTCCCATGTTAACAGGTTAGAGCTTGCAGACTGCCTGCGTGAGACGCGCTGAAAACGTGTGCATGCTAGAAATAGAACCGACGCCTATTTTTTACGTGACACGTGCAAGTGTTGGAAGCGTTTCCAGGCAAAATATAATAGTAAAATATGTTTATATGTCTTTTTGTACACAAATACATATTAATTCATGACATTTTGAAATTTTAAAGTCTATAGGTTGACATAAATTCAGAAATAAATGTAATTTAAAAAATAAATAAATAATTATCGATTAACAAATATCGCACCTGTCAAACATAGTCTATTTTGACGTCAATACTGTTGACGGTGTCCTTTATCAGTAGGCGTAGGAGTAAGTGTGTAAAAAAAAAATTGATATTGTTGTCATGAAGACAAGAGCCTGTTCTGTCGGCGGTCTCCCTACAGCAGCAGCAGCGTGCCAGCGCCGCGTCAGGCACGCTCCTGGTTGATTCACTTGCTAATCATGCTAACAACATGCTACAGACATGCTAGTCACTTGCTAATCATGCTAATGACATGCTGGGAAGATGCTAGTTACACGTTAGATTCAAACTTTCTGGCTAGGCTTTTTCAAGCCAACTTAAAGTTTGACCACAAACTTTAATATCTAGTTTTCTTTAAATTTCTGTGGAAATTGTTAACTGTGATGACAAGCACTCATCAGGAACAACTTAACACTGGATTTTCAAAAGTATGTGAAATATTTAAAGTTCACAGCATAGAATCTTTAAAATATGTCAGAGAGTTTTACACACTGGTTTATTAGTGTGGCGAATTTTCCACGCTTCAAAAAGTGATGATGAATGAAACGAATAGGGCTGGGTAAAAAAAAATAGATTTTTCGATTAATCGTTTTTTAAAATGTGGTCGATTCAAAATCGATTCTCAAAGGCCATGAATCGATTTTTTTTCCATATTTATTTCCATAGACATTGAACGTAAGATTAGCGTTAATCTAATTACAAATCTTCTCCACTAGATGTCACCCTCTTATGTGCCTTGTGCGATGTTACCAACGAACCTGTCATTCATTCATTCAGTTTAAAGCAGTGGTTCTCAACCCGCGGCCCGTCACGAATTCAATTGCGCCCACCATTTGCTGAACACACACACACACAAAACTTTTGCAACTCACTTGAAGAAGATAAAGCAAATGGAAACACCATATACTACGCAGCAATCATCCTTAATTGAAAGAAATGTGGCAAAAACATCTCTGGAGAGAACCTCATATTATTAAATTCGAAAGTGCTTTCCATATTTGGATCAACACAGGCTACATTTGTGAACGCACATTTTCTGCAATGTTGCGAGTCAGGTCATGCTCCCGTTCGCGTCTTATAGACTGCATCTTAAAGCCTCTTATACTTTCTGCGTCCGCGAGTCCGCTAAAGACCGCTATGCAGGCATGATGTAAACATCGCCATCGGAGTGTGTGTACCGAGGCTCTGAGCAGACAACCGCGCGGACAGGTGCGCGTGGTCAGTACTCTTCAATAGCCCATTTGCACATGTTCAGGCACTATGAAGAAGCCTATTGCCAATCGAACCAATTGGGCCGGGCTCGGGCTTGTGCGGTAAATGAGCAGTCATGTAATGTGCGCGAGAAAGATGCGAAAATGTATGCTGAGTCTAGTTGAAACGGAGGCTTGCTTCTGACGATTACTGACGTTTTGGTAGCACCAGCAACTAAAGCAAAGTCTGAGGTTTGTAAAAGTTTTGACCTTGTTTATAATGAGAATAATGAGTGAATAATGACGCACCATCAGTGAGCGCAGGAGCGCGCTGAAGACATCTACAGTGGATTCAATCATTTTCCTCCACAAAAACAGGTAGGCCTTGCCTAATCTTGGTGAGTAAATGTTTTTCAAATAATAACTAAATATTATTTGAGTTCTTAAATGCATAATGTAGACAGAGTAGGCTATATAAGCTAATGTTGGCATTATTATTTTATTATATCAGCTGCTATGGCGAAGCAAATCCGGCAGAACCTTTATCTTAATTCATTTCGTTATTGCCAAATACCCATCTTAATTTAGAATTTATCTTAATACATTTTTTTAAGAAAGACTTGTTTTTATTGGTGCGTTGGCCTATTTATATGCTAAACGAGCCTATACCGGGCTATTTATAGAGTGCTTAGATATTACGATATTACAGAGGACTTATTTTATTTCTTTGTTCAAACTTCCAAGTGGCCTATTACGTTAGTCATGTATAAATTATGTTAAACCATGTATAAATGATTCATTCCTGACAAAAGGCAAAAGAGCTGTGTGCTGCGTACATTTGAATAATGTCGGGTTGTAAATGGGTTCGGGCTTTTACAAAGCTGTCAATCAAAATGTACGTGTCGGGTTCGGGCCGAAATCTGTCGGGCTCAGGACATGTTGGGCTTAACTTTTAAGACCCGATTACAGCTCTAACAGAAAATCGAATCGAAAATCGAATCGAGAATCGAAATCGAAATCGAATCGAAATCGAATCGAATCGATTTGAGAGCTTGTGAATCGAAATCGAATCGATCTTGAAAATCTGAATCGATACCCAGCCCTAGAAACGAAGTGTGATTGGTTGTTGGACATGTCAAACTGCCTCATAGGTGGGCCGTGGCTGATGAAAGCTGCCATGAATTCCAGACCTTCTTCAACCTGAAGATCTGGCTACATGAAACTAGCCTTGCAGTGGCTTTGTTGTGAATTAGTTGAGTGCTTAAAGGGTACATAACATACAGTTTCACCTAAACCCATTTATAGAGTAGTACTGCATCCTTCATATATCCAAAAAGTCTTAAGTTTTATCATATTTGTAATAGAAAAATACAGCTTTCCGATTCTTTCCGGAAAAAGCCGAGCTCCTGGAGGAGTGCCATAGTCGGAGCTATAACACTGATGTTTTGTGTTGTTTCCATTAACATACATTCACTTGTGTGCATTTCCAAAAAAAAAATACAGAAATCTGATGAAATTGTACTTACATGAATGGGGTCTTTTATCACAAGGACGGCTCCATGTTTTAATAGCAAAAGATGTGCAAATCCAGCTTCAACTTGGGCCTTGTTTATACAACCACTGGCACCACTGAGATCATTAAGGACCAACTAATCAATAATCAATAAAACATACTGAATACCTTAAAAAAATAAATGTTATAGTTGGAAGCTTCACAAAATGCAGAGTCAAAATAGGAACTGGGAGT
Organism: Carassius gibelio; assembly: GCF_023724105.1. NCBI lineage: Eukaryota > Metazoa > Chordata > Actinopteri > Cypriniformes > Cyprinidae > Carassius > Carassius gibelio. Next base: position 16,639,125 of record NC_068390.1, on the reverse strand, counting down.
AAAAAAAACTGGTGAAATTGAGAAGGGTATGGACAGATTATGAACCATTGATATCATTTACATTACATTTACATTTAATCATTTAGCAGACCAACCCGTTCTCATCAGTCTGCGTATAAATAACACGACTTTACACTTTCTATTTGCGTGTAATGCATACGCCAAATGCCATTTTTGCGTGCATATGATACGCCAATCCTTCCCATTAATTTCGGTGGAGAGCAGATGCGTCCAAATAACACGCATCATCTTCAGCGGCAGTGACGTCACTAGCGAGGCTCGTTCAGTTCACCTGATGCGCGTACACCTTCAAACAGGTAAGCAAGGGTAAATATATTTTTTTTATTCTTCTTTTTGTAATGATATCACGTGGTTAAGCGTATTGTTTTAATTATTTCAGTATTTCTGCATCCATTAGACAGGGCCGTGTTTTTAAAGGGCAGTTTATGCTTCAATTATGGGTCAGTGGGCTGCTCAGCTAGCCTACCATTGTCATTAGCCTAAGCTAACCTGTACTGTTTATAGACCTGTTGCAGTTTAAAATAAATTTATGATGTGACATATGGGTCTTCAGCTTTTAGACATGACTAATACAAGCACAACAAAGCACCCAACCCAATATCGCGTGATAATCGTGATCGTGTAAAAAGTCCACACATTTAGCATATTTTTACAATACTAGCCTAACTTTTGCTTGACCACGTCATGTGTAGCCAATACACACACAGTAACTACAGCATATTTACCATGCTTCTCCTACTGTAACCGTAGTTTTACTCTGGACTTTGTAACGCACATAACCACGACATTTACTATGGGTTTACCATAGTAACCATAGTTTTACTCTGTATTTACTAACACACAATAACCACAACATTTACTATGGGTTTACCATAGTAACCATAGTTTTACTCTGTATTTACTAACACACAATAACCACAACATTTACTATGGGTTTACCATAGTAACCATAGTTTTACTCTGGTATTTGTAGTTACTAACACACAATAACCACAACATTTACTATGGGTTTACCATAGTAACCATAGTTTTACTCTGGTATTTGTATTTACTAACACACAATAACCACAACATTTACTATGGGTTTACCATAGTAACCATAGTTTTACTCTGTATTTACTAACACACAATAACCACGACATTTACTATGGGTTTACCATAGTAACCATAGTTTTACTCTGGTATTTGTAGTTACTAACACACAATAACCACAACATTTACTATGGGTTTACCATAGTAACCATAGTTTTACTCTGGTATTTGTATTTACTAACACACAATAACCACAACATTTACTATGGGTTTACCATAGTAACCATAGTTTTACTCTGTATTTACTAACACACAATAACCACAACATTTACTATGGGTTTACCATAGTAACCATAGTTTTACTCTGTATTTACTAACACACAATAACCACGACATTTACTATGGGTTTACCATAGTAACCATAGTTTTACTCTGGTATTTGTATTTACTAACACACAATAACCACTACATTTACTATGGGTTTACCATAGTAACCATAGTTTTACTCTGGTATTTGTATTTACTAACACACAATAACCACAACACTTACCAGGATTTTACCACAGTAACTGTGTTTTTACTCTACACTGTTTGTAAAGCACAGTAACCACTAAGTTTGCCATGCCTTTAATATCTTTTTGTGATGTAATTGTAATTCAGTGTTTTTTCTGTCTTGCAGTTACGTCGGATTACATACTCCACAACAACCTGTAATCCAGCAGATCTTTAAAGAAGCCATCTCTTGTAAAATCTCTCTCTCTCTCTCTCTCTCTCTCTCTCTCTCTCTCTCTCTCGCTCTGCTAGAATTAACAGGGAACTTCAACTCCACGCTCCCAATGCTGATATTGAAGAAGCTGTCAAGGGGGCTGAACAAGTCCTTCAAAGGATCAACCCTTCACAGGTAATGTTGAAGACTCTTAGTTATAACTGATTTGCTTTAATGAACGCATTCTTATATTATGTGTTAATCAAATATTTTGGTCACAGATCATTTTAACACACTGTCTCAACATGTTTATATTTCAGGAAGGCCTGTCATGAGATTTGAATTTGACCATCTTGTGCATTTATGAAGAAGACCAAAAGCTGCAAAGGCAAACACTTCCAATGGTACGTCAGATACATTTTTCTCAGCATTTGATGTTTCTTAAATTTTGGTTCACTTAGCCCATCAGGAAGAACACTCAACAAAGAGCATGTTGTAGTAGTAATAATTCATCCAATAATCATATTATATTGCACAAGCGTACTTGTACAAAATTCTACAACTTTTACTCCTACTGCTGTTATTGGCCATTACCACAGCTCCCATCAGATTGTGCCCATTGTAAGAGTGTTTATATCATGAAGTTTAAATGAAGTCCATTGTATTCTTTATTAATCTTTACAAATTGGTGCCGCCTCTTCCTGTTTCAACAGTACATGATATCTGTCCACACCTCATAGTCTGCCTTTCTTTCTATGGTGATGTTACTGAACACATCTGTCTTAGAAGCAAGAGAATGGAAATCCTAGTTTAACTTTTCAAGTGCTACAAATCAGATCTTCAAAGAATTTGGGCAATCAGATCACTTAAAGTTGTTCACACAAAGACCAATAACTATAATGAGAAGTATTTTAGCATCCACACCAACAGACAATACTGTACAATTACTGCTATGCACACTGCAGTTACAGTATGTTGTATTCTGCCATTTGTTGTTGTCAGTGTTTTTGTTGTTCATAATGTGATAAATTATCTTTGTTTCTTCTTGCAGGATTTCTCACAGATTACTTAATCATTCTTCATCAGCTCTTCACAATATCAGCCCATTCAAAAGCTTCCAGATCTTCCTCTCTTGTGTGACACATCTGCTCTCAGTCCTTTACTGCCAACCTCCAGTCTTAGCATTTCTGCTTGTATTCATTTTTCCTCTACATTCATCACTCCAATCTCTACTATAAGCACTCCTGTATATATATATATATACACATAATAATAATTATTATTATTAACCATTTATTTGTTTTGCATTTATTCACAATAGAAGCAAACAATGATTACAGGATATATGTTTATAAAGGTGATAATTGTAAAATATTGGAGCATTGTTCTTAATCATTTTTGCCTATTTGGTTGATAAAGGGAAGAAAACAATATATTTTCAACTGTAGCCTTGATTATTCTTTGGCATCTTTTGTCAGGATTTCTGTAAACAAATTCCCTTTTTATTTTTGAATATTAAACTTATGTTTTTTGAAGGGAGTTTCTGTTGCAATTTTGTTTGTTTGTTTTCACTTAGTTACCTCTATGCATTTTTTTTTTATCAACTTTTCTTTTTTTTTCATAGTGGAATAAACTGGAGAGAGACTGTTCTGGGCACTATGTTTATCTGCGAAAAGTTTGACATATCAATAAACACTGTAAAATGACTAGACAATGAGTGATTGATGTCATGATGTTTGTTTGTTTGTTTTCTATTCCTATAGTTCAACTGGTGGATCTAAGAATGGCAAGTTTTTAGGGTCCATTTCCATGAAACGTAGATGTGATAAATGGTTTACCTTTAATACATTATAAATACATTGTAAATATTAAAGAAGGAAAATTGAGTAGTAGAAAAATATTGTGTTTAAATAATCTTCAGAGGTGTTTTTTTAAGCAAATGAAACATTTTGACATTTATTTTTCACACAGTATATGCAAACTTTTGAGTTTAAGTACTGTACACTAATATTAGTGTAAACAATGTAGCCTAATCAATACAATGGGAATCATTATACCTTCGTTAAAACACAAAACAAAAAAAACACCTTTAATCAACGTATTTCATGCTGCATCAGGGTAACTGCAGCTTCTGTCCATTCACTACAGGAACCCGGAAGCTCCCGGCATAAATGACCATATAAGTTAGTGTGACGCCTCTGCTCAACTGGGTTGCCATTGGCTTTGACGTTCCCTTGGCTCTCGCAGAACTCGCTGTGATTGGACTATCTTTTAACCCAAATTATAAACCGCTTAATGTTGCAAAGTCCGTTTGACTGTAATTATTACGTCAGTAACACCTTCAGTTAACAATGCAGTGTTGCTATGTCGTGAGAAATTACCTCTTTACCGAAATCGTAACCCTAACCCTAAGCACAACTCCAATAAACTCCAAATACCAGCGCTAATATTACTCGCGTTCAAACGATAGAATGGCAGAGGCTTATGGGTAATGTAGTTTAAAATGTTTAATAATTAAAAAAATGGGAAAATGCAATCTTGTTTAACAAAGGGTAATCTAAACATGTTCATTGTGTAAACATTAATGACATATTTAAGACGCAGGCTGAAATTCGATATTTTACTAAGTGCACTTTTTTAAACACCTTTATACCACCTTTCCATATATGATTGAAAACTCTGTCCAACATTATTTAATTAGCATAGCATAAGTAGTTGTCCTGCCAATTTTTTCTTTGACACTATAATCAGACTTTGATTTACAGCCATTTGAAATTTACATTTTTTTGCTCTTCTAGGGGACTCTACTGGGCCCTTGAAGATGGAAGGGCAGTAAAACATACACATACCTTTTCTCATCATGGACAACAGACTGTGCTGAGTCATAATTTTTAAGTTTTTCTTTTCAAAAAATTGCCAATATGTAAGTTGTAAGTCATGTTTATCTTAGAATAAGAATAGAACCATAAAAATATACATCAGTGCCTATTTGGAATAGGCTCCAAATATTGAATTATATCAGGTGCAAGGATACAGTATTGAAAGTAAACAAAGACACCAATTTAAACAACCAATACATACTGTGACACTTCATTGTACTTTCACAGTGTCAATGTGTCATTCAGTAAGACAAGGTACAGAGAGTGTGTAGTTTATAGTGCAAAGCCATACAATTCATGCAATGCAAAGAATCATAATATTAAGAGCTAATTTGTGTCTCTGTGTAAAATACTCCTCATATTTGTCCTCCTCGGGTACTAAACATCAGTAATGTGCATGCTCATCTTGCTTATTATACAGTACTGGATTCATGTTGATCTTTCCCTTGTCCATCACCTTCAGTTGTACATGAAATTCCTGCAGCATTATAGTCCATGCAGTATCTTCTAATGCAGCTTTCAGCCTGCCCTTCATCTAACTGAATGTCATTAATGTAACCAAATGTTCATTTCTTAATTAAAACACATTTATCTATTGTTTACAAAATTAAATGGTGTATTTACCAAACACCATTCTTAATATAGAATATTCACCCTACTTTATTATCCAACACCATGTGCAGTACTTTACTGGAGGATACAACATAAAGACAACTAAAGTAGTGTATTAAGACAAATGATATACAATTTTTAACAATATTAAAAATGGGTTATGTTAAAACCATGTTTTTCTAATCAGATGAAACCATGCAAATGCATGCATGGTGAAATGTCTTGAGCCCCAAAGAATCACATCAAGTTTTTAGAGCTCTCCTGCTTTTCTTCCTCTTCTTGCTTGTCCATGTCCTGGACATATCATAATCTTCCATGTCATACATTTTTTTTTGCAGTTGTTATGCAGCACCCTACAGCACAACTGATGAACAAAAGACATGTAACTAATTTAAATCAAATATCTTTATTGTCACAATACAATGAACACAAGTATACAGGTGATGAAAGTCTTGGGTGCAGACTGCAGCATGACAGTATGGATGACAAATGAATTAATTCATGAATATATATGAAATACAAATTCTGAATATATATATATATGCAACACACATATATAAGGGACTCAATTCAGGTAGAGAACAATATATGTTAAAAATTATGCTATACAAAGAGCATGAATTGAAAACAATAATAATCACAGTACACATACATCTCTGCAGTAAAGCACGGTATGAATTAGTGCAAACAGAATGTCAGGGTGCATAATAATATTGAGTCCAGTCAGCATAACTGATAAGAGTGCAGGGCATATGAGGTTGGTGGGGTGTGTATGGTTTTACTGGTATAAGTTCAGTTCAGTCTGATTGCCTGTGAAAGGAACTTGTCTCACTGTCTGCTGGTGTAGGTTCTGTGATAATGCATGCCTGATGGTAACAGTGAGAGCAATCCATGGCTCGGCTGGCTGGAGTCTCTGACGGTCCTCCTCACACTCCACCTGGTCTAGATGTCCTGGAGGGCCAAAACATGTAGGTTATGGTAAATCAATAAACAATATATAGTATTTTTATTTATAATTGTTGCACTGGACTTAACATTGATTCTTGTTGGGGATATTGGCCAAAAGAATCCCACCAAAACTAGCTCTCGTTGTTTAGCTGTGATGTTTACTTTTACAGGCCGTAACATCTGAGCTGTCGCAGTAGAGCGGTTTGTGAATGCAGTCTTCACAGCAGATAACTGATGGGTTCAGGTAGCAGTGATGCACTCGGTGGCCATTCAATTGATATCTTCATCAATTGGCTTCATCTTAATTCAAACAAACAGACAAAACAATAAGTCAGCAATAACCATTCTAGAGTAATAGTGTTGGTGAATACAGTTGCAGGTGTCAGTACTCACCATATTCAGTCATTTCCTTCCCAAATCACAGAGATGATGCACAGCTTATTTGCTCATTTTAGGAGCTATAAAAAAGATGTATATGTGAAAAACTATAACTGCGGACTTGAAAAGTCTTTTGAGAGATCAACATCAATGTTGTACCACACATAACTGCATTGGATTCAGACATACAAATTGAAATGTGAAACTTTTCACCTTTCTGTCTTTTCTTTTTGGGCACAAGAAGTCCATGTTCATTCCTCATTTCTTTAGGACTGGTTTGACTGATTTTCTTTGCGTTTCTGGTCTTCAGCTGTAAAACAAGAAAATATTTATTGACCCCATGTTTAATCATTATTGTTGTTTAAAAATATAAATAAAGCAGATATCATTATATACTTCAAGCACAAGTTCCTTGGCAACTCTAGTAGGCTCCTGAGTTCATCTGTACACATCAGATTCAACGTCTGAGAAAATGCCATCATGCAAACTCTCAGTTTCTGCCTTACAACAGAGCATAAAAGAATGTGTGAGTGAGGGAGTACAGCATGAAGATGAAGTGAAAAAGGCAGAGAAAGGCAGAATTTTGTGTATAAATTTAACAGAATGAGGGGAACATTTAAGAGATTTAAGAGAACAGTATTGTCTGTTGGTGTGGATGCTAAAATACTTCTCATTATAGTTATTGGTCTTTGTGTGAACAACTTTAAGTGATCTGATTGCCCAAATTCATTGAAGATCTGATTTGTAGCACTTGAAAAGTTAAACTAGGATTTCCATTCTCTTGCTTCTAAGACAGATGTGTTCAGTAACATCACCATAGAAAGAAAGGCAGACTATGAGGTGTGGACAGATATCATGTACTGTTGAAACAGGAAGAGGCGGCACCAATTTGTAAAGATTAATAAAGAATACAATGGACTTCATTTAAACTTCATGATATAAACACTCTTACAATGGGCACAATCTGATGGGAGCTGTGGTAATGGCCAATAACAGCAGTAGGAGTAAAAGTTGTAGAATTTTGTACAAGTACGCTTGTGCAATATAATATGATTATTGGATGAATTATTACTACTACAACATGCTCTTTGTTGAGTGTTCTTCCTGATGGGCTAAGTGAACCAAAATTTAAGAAACATCAAATGCTGAGAAAAATGTATCTGACGTACCATTGGAAGTGTTTGCCTTTGCAGCTTTTGGTCTTCTTCATAAATGCACAAGATGGTCAAATTCAAATCTCATGACAGGCCTTCCTGAAATATAAACATGTTGAGACAGTGTGTTAAAATGATCTGTGACCAAAATATTTGATTAACACATAATATAAGAATGCGTTCATTAAAGCAAATCAGTTATAACTAAGAGTCTTCAACATTACCTGCGAAGGGTTGATCCTTTGAAGGACTTGTTCAGCCCCCTTGACAGCTTCTTCAATATCAGCATTGGGAGCGTGGAGTTGAAGTTCCCTGTTAATTCTAGCAGAGCGAGAGAGAGAGAGAGAGAGAGAGAGAGAGAGAGAGATTTTACAAGAGATGGCTTCTTTAAAGATCTGCTGGATTACAGGTTGTTGTGGAGTATGTAATCCGACGTAACTGCAAGACAGAAAAAACACTGAATTACAATTACATCACAAAAAGATATTAAAGGCATGGCAAACTTAGTGGTTACTGTGCTTTACAAACAGTGTAGAGTAAAAACACAGTTACTGTGGTAAAATCCTGGTAAGTGTTGTGGTTATTGTGTGTTAGTAAATACAAATACCAGAGTAAAACTATGGTTACTATGGTAAACCCATAGTAAATGTAGTGGTTATTGTGTGTTAGTAAATACAAATACCAGAGTAAAACTATGGTTACTATGGTAAACCCATAGTAAATGTTGTGGTTATTGTGTGTTAGTAAATACAAATACCAGAGTAAAACTATGGTTACTATGGTAAACCCATAGTAAATGTAGTGGTTATTGTGTGTTAGTAAATACAGAGTAAAACTATGGTTACTATGGTAAACCCATAGTAAATGTCGTGGTTATTGTGTGTTAGTAAATACAAATACCAGAGTAAAACTATGGTTACTATGGTAAACCCATAGTAAATGTAGTGGTTATTGTGTGTTAGTAACTACAAATACCAGAGTAAAACTATGGTTACTATGGTAAACCCATAGTAAATGTCGTGGTTATTGTGTGTTAGTAAATACAGAGTAAAACTATGGTTACTATGGTAAACCCATAGTAAATGTTGTGGTTATTGTGTGTTAGTAACTACAAATACCAGAGTAAAACTATGGTTACTATGGTAAACCCATAGTAAATGTTGTGGTTATTGTGTGTTAGTAACTACAAATACCAGAGTAAAACTATGGTTACTATGGTAAACCCATAGTAAATGTCGTGGTTATGTGCGTTACAAAGTCCAGAGTAAAACTACGGTTACAGTAGGAGAAGCATGGTAAATATGCTGTAGTTACTGTGTGTGTATTGGCTACACATGACGTGGTCAAGCAAAAGTTAGGCTAGTATTGTAAAAATATGCTAAATGTGTGGACTTTTTACACGATCACGATTATCACGCGATATTGGGTTGGGTGCTTTGTTGTGCTTGTATTAGTCATGTCTAAAAGCTGAAGACCCATATGTCACATCATAAATTTATTTTAAACTGCAACAGGTCTATAAACAGTACAGGTTAGCTTAGGCTAATGACAATGGTAGGCTAGCTGAGCAGCCCACTGACCCATAATTGAAGCATAAACTGCCCTTTAAAAACACGGCCCTGTCTAACGTGATGCAGAAATACTGAAATAATTAAAACAATACGCTTAACCACGTGATATCATTACAAAAAGAAGAATAAAAAAAATATATTTACCCTTGCTTACCTGTTTGAAGGTGTACGCGCATCAGGTGAACTGAACGAGCCTCGCTAGTGACGTCACTGCCGCTGAAGATGATGCGTGTTATTTGGACGCATCTGCTCTCCACCGAAATTAATGGGAAGGATTGGCGTATCATATGCACGCAAAAATGGCATTTGGCGTATGCATTACACGCAAATAGAAAGTGTAAAGTCGTGTTATTTATACGCAGACTGATGAGAACGGGTTGAGCAGACGCTTTTATCCAAAGCGACTTACAAATGAGAACAATAGAAGCAGTCAGGTCAACAGGAGAACAACAACAGTATACAAGTGCCATGACAAGTCTCAGTTTGTCTAGTATAGAACGCATAGCCAGGATTTTTTTTTTTTTTTTTTTTTTTTAATTCAATGAACAAAGACAAGAAAATGAAAAGTACTGGTGTTAGTAGGTTAAGTGCAGGCGAAAAAGATGAGTCTTCAGACGTTTCAGTTTATAGATTATTGGTAACACTACATCCTGACATGGTCATAGGTCCATTTATCAAGACTTAAGATCAGTTGGACTCATATTTTGTCTTTGCATTCAAACAGAAGGACTGGAGATTGTGTTAACAGTGTGTAATACAATGGATTCATTTGTCTTGGGTGATCAGTGAGCTCTGACTAATTGTACCACACTTTTGCTAGATAAAACATTGTGCTTTGCTCCTGCTCATTTTGAATAATTTGTTGTATTCCTCACAATATGTGAGAAAACCCTGACAGACAAACTTTTTGCACAAATTTGTCTAATTTCTGCGCTCATTATTTTTCATGACTGAGGTGTCTAATTAACTCATTTGAAAGTCAGTTTGTACTCAGATGTCATTCATGCCATTCAGAGGCACTTATGGTGATATAATCTAACACAGCACTGCAGATGAATTTACCATTCATTTACCATTGCAATAATTGTTTGCCTTCTGTGCAGAGTGGTAAATATCACAAATATAATGTTTTATGGCATGGAAAGGATGTTTCCATCAGAGAAATATGATGGCACCCCTCTGAGATTGCTTTGGGGCTACATGAATGGTCTTGGCAGGATAAACCTGTGATGGAAAGAAAGAAAGAGACATCAGTACCATCCATTGCATGCTAATGCCTCGTGACTCTTCTGTAATAACACAACCTCATTAGTAATCCCAACTCTCTCATTTAACCTCATCCCTGATAATGACCAAATGACTTCCATTGTGGAATCCTGCTCACCGCTGTACCTCCCTAATGGCTTCTTTTCCCTGTGATTAGGAGGCAAAAATCCTCAGACAGAAGCCATGTCGACTTTTGTCTGCCTTAGAGGAGGTGAAAGAGAGGGACAAAGGCCAATTATGGTTTTGTTTAAGCAATATTAGCAAGAGAACATTAGCGCATAAAGTAAACCTGCAATGCAAATGCATAGTTATTATAAATACAATTGGACCAGCACTATACCTTTGTTTTTGTTTTTTTTGATAGTACATGCATTTTTATGTCGTATATACTGAAACTTTTTTTTGTTTTTGTTTTTGTGATATTTGGTTGTGAATTCTGCTAGAAGCCCTAAATGTTTTAAACTTTGCAGCTCTGTAACATTATCTAACTGGCTGATGTGAAGTTTTTGTTTTGTTAACATCAGTAAGTTTTTTTTTTTTTTTTTTTGATCTCTCAAGAGTTTTCTGTAGCCTATAATTATAATCACTGTGCAGCTTTTCTTTTATTACTAGTATTATACTGCAATGTATAGTCTCAACAAGAGAAGCTTGTGAAGGTCACCTTCTCTATGGTGGTGATTTGAGAATTCAGTCATCTTTCTGCTTTTTAAAGTGTCATTGTCTACCTAAGGTATTTTTAGCCCTTTAATTCAGCTTTGAATGGTCAATATTGTTTTATTTATTTTAAAGGTATGTGAGATATGTGAGGTCGATTTTTACAAAGCTCAACGTTATGAAAAGTGAGATGTGCTCTGATTGGTGAGCTATCCAGTGCATTGTGATTGGCTGAATACCTCAAGCGTGTGACAGAAATTTTACGCCCCTTACCATATTGTAATTAGGGATGGGCAACAGTGATCAAGTAATCAAGTACTCGACAGCGATGATCGATCAAGTAAACGATGATCGAAATTATTTTACTTTTTTTTTTT